>NC_062548.1:15483640-15573640 GCF_016906955.1 Phacochoerus africanus
TCATGGAAGCCTTGGCGCCTGGGGCCTCTCCTCGTGGCCATCTGCTTCACTCCCGTCTTGAAGAGCACGTTGGGCAAGCTGTAACGCCTGGAGGACCCTGTGCCCACGCTTGTCCCCTCTCACCTACTCGCTCAAACACCTGGCCTCTGCCATGGATCGCTGTTGGGCCAGCCCCTCTCCCTCCACGGCCCCGCCTTTAGTGGAAGCAGGCTCCTGGGAGGCTGAAGATCATTTGATCTGCCTGGGTTTGGACTGTACAGGGAAATTCCGAGCAGGGGTGTTTGTATTGATTGGGATCTGTCACCCACATGGGGGGCTGACCTGCAGAGCCATCTCCCACCCCAGGACACACAGGCTGCACCTGACGATAGAGAGGCTGATTTGATAATAATGCCAACGGCAGTGAGCGCCACTTATTGGACGTTTATTGTGGCCTAGCACACAGCTAAATGCCCGAAGTGCATTCAGTTTCTCCTTTGAGAACTCACACACATCTAAGCACTACCTCTTCTCGTTCCCATCTTACGAATGAGGAGACAAAGCCACAGCAAGAGTTGAGTAATTTTCCCAGTCACCTCTGTTAAGTATCAGAACCCAAATCCAAACACAAACGGTGAACTGAACAGCAAAAGTCCTCGCCTGATCAAGCTGGAGCACAAACGTGCAGGAAAAACCCCTGAACCGAGAAATCCTTCACTGTGAAAGACACTGAGATTATTCTTTTCCATCTAATGATCTCTGGAGACCAGCACCCATCAGGAGTTCAGGGACCCCGTCACATGGGGGACACTTTGTGTGTCTGTGTGTGTGTGTGTGTGTGTCTCTTTCTCCTCTAACTAAAAAATAACATTAAAAGAGATTAAAAATTAGCACAATTTAAAAACGAAAATAATCTAAACTCTTTATCAGCCAGACATAGACACTCTTTAAGACCTGGTGCATTTTTTTTCTAGTCTTTCTTTCTTTACGTATGTCTAGCAATTTTAAAGGAACATGGTACTTAGAATTAAAGGCATCTTGCCTCTTCAACGGCGGTCGTACTGTAAAAGTAGCCCTTTTTCATGGAGTCTTTCCTTACCTCTGCCTTGAGAGGCAGATACTATTTTCCCTATTAAATTGTTGAAAAAAGCCGAAGCTGAGCCTGAGAGAGGGGATGTCACTGACCCAAGGTCTGGGATTTTTATCTTACGTCCCCTGTGACCGTGATCAATGTTTCCTTTTTAGTAAAATTCCTTAGGAACATTGTTCTTTTCATTTTTTACACTTTTATGGACGTCTAGGTGACTGACAATGCCGTGATCATTTCCATTGCACATCAAAGTGATTCGGATATGCACACATCTGTTCATTTTAAGATTCTCTTCCCATGAACATGTGTATGAGTGAACACCACACGGGCACATCTACCTGTTCCCCGGTTTGAGGGGCATGTAGGTTCATGGAGTCTGCATACTGGATTCATCCAGAGATTTAGAAATACTTGGGTTCGAATGCCTAGAGCCACCTTTTCGTGCAACTCTGTGACTCTCGGCTAGTTACTCAATATTTTCTCACTGTGAAGTGGAATCCAGAAACCACACCGTGGGGGCGGGGAGAGGTTCCAGAGGTGTGGTGAGGTGACAGAGAGCACGCCTGTAAGTGTGTCATAGCATTTTTCCTGTCCCTTCCTACGAGTTGACAGGAGCCATATGATTGACACAGCATTGGATTGTTTCGTAACTGTGTGATGAAATTTGTAAACAACTTCCTATAGACTTCCGTGTTCCATTTTGGATAGGTAGTGAGAGAAGAGGTCAGCTAAGGACTATGAAAAACATGAAGGTTCTTTTTTTTTTTTCTGGCCCTACAACCATGACACGCAGAAGTTTCCAGGCCAGGGATCAAACCCACGCTGCCGCAGCAGCGACCTGAGCTGCTACAGTGACAACACCAGGTCCTTAACCCCCTGAGCCACACAGGAACTCCAAAAATTGTGAAGAAGGTTCCTGATGCATCTTGCAGAACTATTTTCCAGAGAGAAAACTGACATTCCTCCAGAAGTGCATGAGTGTCTGCCTTACCACATCCTTGCCAGCGTGAGGTATCAGCAGCTACATTTTTCTTCTCATTAGATGGATTAAAAAGAAATGTACCTCATTTTACCCTGCATTTTTTGATTACCAGTGAAGTCAAACATTTTCCCCATATGTTTATCAGCCATTTATAGTTCCTCTTCCATGAATTGACCTCTCTGCGTTTGAAAGGAAGGATGAGTCTCCAAGGGCCAGCCAGAGAAAAGATGCTCCAGTGATCGTTATGGTAGAGCCCCGGGGCCGGGAGTTCCAGGGGAGAGAAGGAAGAGCCTCCTGGGACTGCCAGGCGGCTGTCAAGTAGGCGGCGTCCTACACCAGAGCCGGGCTTTCTACCCAGCCAGCCTGCAGTCAGTATTTGTGCTCTACCACTTCGCTTCTTCTGATAAGAAATATTTTGGATTTTTGAGGGGGGCCCTTCCCATTCCAGTCAAGCCAGTGCTTGTAATTCCTGCCGGGGAGACGAGCAGCATGCCGGTTCAGTTTGGGGCTCTGCTCTGAGAGTCCCATTGGTTCACAGTGCACTGCTATAGATCTTGCCTGAGTCTTTTACGATCCCTGCCAGCCAGCCAGGAGCTGTGACTGCTCCGTAACCTTCTTAGATTTAAATCTGTTGCTCGCGTTCTCCTGGTGGTGTTACAGAGCAGCAGAGCTCATCCATACTGATGTCTTAATATCCTTCTCTCCTCCTTGGATTTATAGGGTAAAGTAAACCCTCTGCCATAGAAGTGCTTATTGATTACTGAAGTACATAATAAAGCCCAAGAATAAAGTAAGACCAAGTAATCGGTCCTATTCCTGCGGGAAGGCAGTAAAACCTTGGCTAAGGCAGCCTCTGAGGGCTGCCTTCCACGTTGGAGCTAGGAGGCCACCTTTTAATTAGGCATCCAAAGCGTAAGCCGTGAATGATAGAAACCAGAGGAAGAAGAGTACAAACTGTAGATCCCATTTATATAAAACTCTGGAAAATATGCAGACTAATCTATAGTGACGGAGAGCAGATGAGTGGTCGTGGGGTGGTGGCAGGTGGTACAGATGAGGAAAGGGCAGGCGTTAACAAAGGAGCACAAGGCAGAGTTCCCGTTGTGGCGCAGCGGAAACGAATCCGACTAGGACCCATGAGGTTGCGGGTTCGATCCCTGGCCTCACTCAGTGGGTTGAGGATCCGGCGCTGTCATGAGCTGTAGTGTAGGCCGCAGATGCAGCTCAGATCTGGCCTTGCTGTGGCTGTGGTGTAGGTCGGCAGCTACAGCTCCGATTACACCCCTGGCCTGGGAACCTCCATATGCGGCGAGTACGGCCCTAAAAACGGACAAAAGACCAAAAAAAAAAGGCACAGAAGGCCCCCTGAGGGCAGTGGATGTGCTCACTCTCTTGAGGATGGTGGTGGTTTCAGGGCTACATTCACATGTATATCACATAGTGCATTTTACATGTGGGCAGTTTCTTCATGTCAGCGTATATCTCAATAAAGCCACTAAAAAATAGCATAAGCAGGTACTTTAAGGAACATTTAGGAGGACTCGTGAGACCAAATTTTCCCTTCACATTTGAAAACTGGGGGTTTCAGAAGACTGAATGGTACCAGTCAAACGTAAAATAAAAAGACATTCCAGAGGCAAGAGAGCCTTCTGTCTTCATCCCTTTTCCTTTCTTAGATCTGAACCTTACAGGTGGCTTTCTATATGATTTTTGGTAAAACAAAAGGAGCTGAGTCCTTTAGAAAATAATGTCAGTACCCCCCTTCCCTGTGCATGCCGGCCTCCTGCCATTCTATGTCCCCTTCCCAAAGGAGAGGCTCTATAATAAAGAAGTAAAAACTCCTCCAAAACAGTGTGCGGCTGAAAGGGGACAGGCATTTTCCACACAAAGAGGTGTTTGTTTGCCTTGCGTTTGAACTCTTCATTTTTGCCACAGTGGGGGACTCCGGCATGGCTGCCGTTTAAAAGGTAACCACGCCGTGGTTTCTGATTGCCTCTTTCACGGGGGTGCTGTGACCGAAGGCCAGGCGACAAAGCCCATGCGGCCAGAGCCGCTGCCTGCTGCTGGGGTGCAGGTCTGCTCCTCTGCTGCCTTTGGTGTTTCTCTTCTCTGGCCCGAGGAGGAGTCACTCAGGGAGACTGAAGCTGGAATTCATACAACCTCTTTTCAGTCCCCTTGATTTTAATCAGAAATACACAATTATTCTTTTCCTCCAAATAGAGAAACTCAATCCCCATTTTAAATTCAATTATTGTAATTGCAGCATTCAGAAAAATAGCACATTCATTTTCTAATAAGAGATTGTGGATACCAAATTACTGCATATAGCATGTCAAAACAGGAAACTTGAGACTGGCGGGCCAGTGGGTGTTTTTATCTTGGCAATTTGTATTTTCTTGTAGACAATTTATAGTAATCTTACCCTCCCTTGTTTATGGTCTAGAAGACGAGGTTTTCAAACCATCCTAAAATAAAGACTGTTGTTAGGGAAAATTGAATTTAAAATCTCAGTGATGAAAATAATGAATTCCGAGAGGGGCGCAAGTATGTAATAAAGAGAAGAAGAAAAGGAGTCAGCGTTTGGGTCCCATGGGATGGGAGCCGACCATGGCTTCAGATCTTGAACCACCTCCTGACGTCTGTCGGAAACACCACATTCCCATTCCTCTCACCGTCTTGCATTTTAAAAACCATAACTATATCTTGGAGTTCCCGTCGTGGCTCAGTGGTTAGCGAACCCGACTAGCATCCATGAGGATGCGGGTTTGATCCCTGGCCTCGCTCAGGGAGTTAAGGATCCGGTGTTGCTGTGAGCTGTGGTGTAGGTCACAGACAAGGCTGGGATCTTGTGTTGCTGTGGCTGTGGTGTAGGCCGGCGGCTGCATCTCTGATTAGATCTCTGGCCTGGGAACCTCCAGAAGGCCGTGGGTGTGGCCCTACAAAGTCAAAAAGACCAAAACAAACAAACAAAACATCTTAGTGGTGAGAAGTGATAATGTGAGCATTATGTTGGGGCCATGTGAGAGCACCCTGTCCTCTGTTCCCTCCCGCAGGTTCCATTCCAGTTGCTTTTGTTGTCTCGAAGTGAATCAAATGTAAGAAGAAATATCGCGGGATTTTGAGTTTCCTGATTTTTTTCAATCGGATTTTTGCAAGGGTTTGCGGTTATTTTTTAGGACTTACTTTTACCTCGAAATCATGTTCATATCTTTCTCATAGACACCTACCACCTTCAGACATCTTAGCATCCCTCCCATCAACTACGGTTTATTTATTGATCTTAATTAAACACTTTCTATGACGCTTTCCCCTGAGATGTTTGCATAGTTATTGAGAACCTACCAGGTGCCAGGTTACAAAGAGTAGGATACAACCAAAGTCGGAGATATGTTTGAGGAAAACTGACATAGTGTTGGAGGTACTAGAAACTGACAGCTGAAACAATGACCAGAGAAGTCCACACAAATGGAAGATGGAATGGACTTGTCCACGTGTCCCCGAGGGGTGGCTGTCATCTGCTGGACTGCTGAGTCTGCTGAGTGACAACCGCTTTAGTCATAGTCTCTCAACCACTCCCCATCTTTGCAGTTACCAGAGTTAATGCTCTAGGAAGTTTGATCTCTTCCCAAGGTTGCTCTTTGGCTGATTTTGTTAGTTCCATCCTTGAATATGCCTTGCATATTAAAAAAAAAAAAAAAGGAAAAGAAAAAAAAAACCTCTGTGCAAAGGGCTAAGTAGTTGCTAATTCTGATCGGTCAGGATCTCTGGACAAATTCCGAAATGGCTGGCTTCCTAGTTGCACCAATAGTCACTTGATGTTTCTGGTATTTATTCTGTATCTGCCCATTTATTTATTTTGCCAATTTGAATTTGAGTGGCTATCTTCAGCGTGTCAAATCCCATAAGTCATTGTTGCACTCTGCATAACCTGCAGGTGTAGATTCCAGATCTTAGATCTGTGTGTTTTACTTTAGTCCCTATGCACAAGGTTACTGACTACTACTTGACTGAAGAGTAAGTCCAAATTATATTAACCTCCAAAACCATGCACCAAGCACCAAAAGAATGCTTAGAAAACTGAAGTCTTAAGTCTTTCCTTGCTGGTGTTGTATCGTGAAATAAAACCATTAGTTACCAGGAAGATTCCTGTTGTTCTCTTTGAGAGGGAACGATAGTTTCTGGTTTTATTTGTTTGTTTTGGTTATTGTTTCTGTTTTCTCGTGCAGCTTAGTATCAAGTCTTCAAACACCTCCCAAGCAAGAAATGTTTACAGAATATGATTTCCCCTCTGGCAGTAAAATGATACAAAAATCCAACCCAACATAAACAGCTATTAAGTTACCTCATTTCTGTGTGTGATATAATAACATATCTTTCATGAATGAGTTGGAAAAAAGAAAACTGTTAGTGTTCCTCTCTGGCTGCTTTCACATACTTGAAATTCTTTTATTCTCAAAAAATATCTTGGGGAGTTCCCTTCATGGCGCAGTGGAATCCAACCAGGAGCCATGAGGTTGCGGGTTTGATCCCTGGCCTTGCTCAGCGGTTAAGGATCCGGCATTGCCGTGAGCTGTGGTGTGGGTGGCAGACACGGCTTGGATCTGGCATTGCTGTGGCTGCAGTGTAGGCCAGCAGCTGTAACTCTGATTAAACCCCTAGCCTGGGAACCTCCACATGCCGGGGGTGTGGCCCTAGAAAGACAAAAGACAAAAAAAAAAAAATCTTGTGGAGTCCGCATCATCCCCTTTTAAAGGTTAAAAATACAAAATGAGCTCCAAGGTGCTAAGTTCCTTTCTCAAGACTGCATGGCTGCTAAGTGGAGGGATCAGCATCCGCACTGAGGTCAGCCTGGGATTTAATGAGCAGGTTGTAGTAGGTCCTGCTCTTAAGGGAGAGCTGACCAGGGCTGCGGGGAAACATGGCTGATGCCTGTGGTCCTCACAGCCTCTTTAGTTTCAGCTTGCTTCTGCTTACCCTCCGCCAAGCTCTTGACCAGGAAGATATTTTTCAAGGAACTCCTTTGTATAGTGCGTGAGAGAGAGTCAAGTGCGGCGTTGTGCTTGCTGGGGACATGAACTTGGGAGGACAGACCGGGGTTCCACCACTGCCTCTGCCATTTGAAGCCTTAACTTCAGGTCTCAGACGCAGAGGGGTTGTCACACTTTCCTCCTGGGGCTCTGATCGGGATGTTCGTTTTTACTGACGGATAGCTGTTGGCTGGCATTTTTAGGGAGAAAGTGCTTGGAGAGAGTTCCCATGGTGAACCCCTACCGGGAAAGAGGCATGCTGCAGAGACAAGGGGCGAGCTGTACTTCAGGAACCAGGCTTTTCCAAAATGGACGGCTCAGAACTGCTCTGCTGTTGTGGACTCTCCTCTTTCTTCCTTTTTTTTTTTTTTTTTTTTTTTTTTTGGCAGAAGTGGACTTTGTCCCTTTGGCAGGGAATTGAATCTCGTAGGTGCCACTTAGCATGGAAAGCAGGAACTACATTCAGTGCGTCCCAAACCATAGGGGCTGGAAGGAAGAATGGTTTGCAGCAGCTTCATTACCTAGGGAGAAAGAACTCGGAGTTACAGGCACTTTAAGAAAGATGCTTTTACTTTGAGTGTCGGAGCAAATAGAACAATTACCTATTGAAGGCAAAGTGGATGAAAAAACACCTCTGTTCCTTCTACCCTGATCATTTCATCTGTTCAGATTCTTTCTGCCTTCCTGAAGGTGATTCGAGCCGGGCTGTCCTTGCCCGGTGGCTGCACCATTCCCCTCCCCAGCTAGAGGTTCCCAGCCAAAGACAGACTCTAGGAGGAGCTTCCTCCAAGGGCGGGAGCACCGCAGGAAGTATTGCAGGGATGCGTGGAATGCAAAGAAGGCGGGGCGGGGGGAGGAGGAGTCCACAAGGCATCAAATCGCCACTGAGCCTCTGTCTTGTAGGGGCCTTAAAACCACACCAGGCTCTGTGACGATTCCAGGAACAACAGGCTACTCTGAGGAACTCATCACCTGCCAGGGAGCAAGGCTTCTATATGTGAAGTCAGCAGAGAAGTGCATTCTGTCTACACTGGAGTCAGATTTCCAGTACCCGTCGTCGCACATACCCTTAAACAGCCAAACAAAAAAGCCCTTTGTCTTGGTTAAATAATGAATGATCTTTAACATGTATTTAACACTTACTATGTAGCAGGCACTGTTCTAACCCCTTTTATGTTTGTTATATAAACATGATATATATATATATATTACTATTATGCTTTTATGAATGCAGTAAATGCTCTCAGCAGCCTCATGAGATTGATGCTATCAGTAGCCCCATTTGATAGATAAGGAGACTGAGGCACTGAAGGGCAGGCCGTTTGCCAGAGGTCCTACAGCTCACACGTGGTAGAACGAGGATGTGAACCCAGGCCAGTTGGCTCCACAGTCACAGAGGCAAGAGAGCAAGATGGTCGCTTTGAGAGCTTGTTGGCATTTCGGTTCAGTTGAAGAGCAGCCAGGCTTTGCTCTCTGCTCATCTGGCTTTGGCTGCCTTAAGACCTTAAGCACCCTCCCCCTCTCCAGAACTGGGACCAACCCTGTGCGGTCCCACCCCGCTGCTCCCCAAGCCCCGCCAGGCCTCTCATTTGTAGCTGCTCTTACCGAGCACATTTCTAAACGGGGAAGGTTGCTCTGCTTTAAGGACATACAAATGGCTTGCCCTCACCTGTCAAGCATGATCCTTGTATTTTACCAGGCCCATTATGAACGCAATCTTTCTGTCGAAAATTTGCATACCTCCTTTCTTGAAAAGTAATGACAGCAATTTCTTTCCCTCCGCTCCCTTTCTGAGTGTCTCATTTAACGGCACCTGTGAAACCGACAGGCGCAGAGATGAGAAGTGAAAGAGAGCAGTTGATTAAATCATCATCAAGTCGGGCCTCAGAAAGTCAATTCTGCTTGCCGTCTGCAATGATATCCTTTTATCTTAAAGTAATGAGCTATGGCACTTTTGCATCGGGTAATGCGATAAGTTCTATTAGCATGTTCCATTTGCCTCACAAGCAAGGGCAAGTCATTTCAGCTAGCTCATATCACTACAATCAAAGCAATTGGCTTCCCAGGCAGAGAAGAAAGGGAAAAGGCTCAGGGTGATTTCTATGGATCACAACACAGCGGAAAAAATCGACTCTTGTATTATTTTAACCCGTAACATACTTTTCCTTTTTCCTCATCAGCAAAGCTGGGTTTGATGAGCTCGCCCAGGACTCTGAAGAGAACCAGGCTTTCCTTCAAGTGAACCTAGGGGGCCGAGGCCCCACCCAAAGGCACAAGCAGCTGGGATCCGGGAGGGAAAACCACAGCGTTTGGGGGGGTCACAGAGAGCATCCTGCCAAAGAGGACGGCCGAGACGGTCTCCGCGGTTATGACACTGTGCTCTTGTAATAAACCCTTCCTTCACACCGTCCGCAAAGTCATTTGTAATAGGTCCCCAGACAGGTGCGGATTAATGCTATTGATGACTTGGAATCAGTAAATCAATGACAAAGAGGCAGAGGATCTGTTGCTTAAGCTTCAGAGAGGTGGTTTACAAATCCGCCGGCCCTAGAAGGTCAGTTTTCCTTTGGCCAAGAAACCCATTTTTCCATTTTGGCAATCGCTGAGGCTTGTGAGCTCTGGGTTTTAAGTGCATTTCGTCTTTGGGGTTTATGTCTGTTTATACCTAGCAAAATGTGACTTCCTTTCTTCTAAGGAGAAAAAAAGTGCTGAACCCTCCAAAAATGTGTGAAATAGCCACTTCTTCCCCTACTTCCAAAAACCCCATAATAGTTCAATGAGCTATGTGGAAATTTACAGCGTAGAAATTGTTTTATGAACTAAACCTGGATTTCCAAGTGACAAACAGGAAAAAAATATATTGAAAAATAATTTGTGAGCTGGAGAACTTCAGGTTGGATGCCTCTGTTTCTGGCAGTGTATTTGTACTTCTGATGAGTGGTCGGAATGAACCTGGAACACAAGAGACACTTGAAAGGTATTTGTTGAATGAAAATATGTGATCATCTGAGAGACCCTGGAGGGAAAACAAGGAGTTTTTCTCTTCATCCCCCCAGATCCCATTGGCTGTTTGAGCTCTGGCCAGTTCAAGCTGAGAACTTGCAGAAATGCCAGCTTCATGAACTCCCTATATAGGAATGATAAGGTGACCAGTACAGGATTGCAGAAGCTTCAAAAAGAGGGCTCTCCATTTTACCTCCTGCAGAGCTGAAGACTGATAGACCCTCTATTATCTTCAAATGTGCACGTTTTGTGACTGTGAGAAGCTTTATTCTTGTGTTTTCAACTATCGCTGGTCACAGGCATCCTTTGATGAGGCTTGCCTTTATTTTCCCCTGAGCTCTCTTCTTTGGTCAGACCTAGTCGTTGTTGAGATGCAGCCGAGAGGAGCCAATGACATCATTTACAGTGAGATCCCTCAAACCATTTTCCGGAGTAAAACAGTCTTCTTGGCTCTAGGGTCTCCTCCCCTTCCAATCCAGTATGAGAGCAGCGTAAACAGGGTGAGATGAGGGCTTTGGAGGGATGAAAGCCAGACGGTGTCAGAACTGCCGTCGGTGGCACCACAGAGCTGCCTGTTTTCGCAGGTACAGGGGAGGAGAGAATGGGGGACCCGTGTTTAGTATCACAGTTGCGGCTTCCCTCACTTCTTTAAGTAAGAAAATAAGTCTCGGAGTTCCCGTCGTGGCGCAGTGGTTGACGAATCCGACTAGGAACCATGAGGTTGCGGGTTCGGTCCCTGCCCTTGCTCAGTGGGTTAACGATCCGGCGTTGCCGTGAGCTGTGGTGTAGGTTGCAGACGCGGCTCGGATCCCGCGTTGCTGTGGCTCTGGCGTAGGCCGGTGGCTACAGCTCCGATTCAACCCCTAGCCTGGGAACCTCCATATGCCGTGGGAGCGGCCCAAGAAATAGCAACAACAACAACAACAACAACAAAAAAGACAAAAAAAAAAAAAGAAAAGAAAAAAGAAAATAAGTCTTGTGTTTTCTGTAGGTGGCTTCTCCTGAAATTGCTTTAGGTGAGAGATGTCTTCACAGTCGTAGGTAAACCGCCTGCCCCAAAGGGGAATCGATTTGCTTTGTCACTGGCAAATCGAAATTGTATTTGACGTTAGGGGCTGTAGTTTACCAGGTGGGGTTCTCCCTCATTTTCCTCTCATTTCCTTTAGGCAGAAGGAAGAGTCAAATAACTTTGTTCAGCAGTGGTGTTCAGCCCTGACATCTTTGGTGGCCATGATAAATGGATTTGAGATACGAAATAACTGTTCGCGCAAGGTCCATTGAGCAGGATAGAGAGCAGTGCCCTCCTTGGTGTCATTGTGTGTGATATATTCAATGATTGCCACTTTCTGCTTAAGAATGCATTCCATCACGAGGTCCCTGGAATTCCATCTTGCTCCTTCACTCCGAATGAGGCAAAGAGGTGTCGCAGACCTGGACTCACTTCAATTTGGATCAGAGTCTTAAAACACAGCTCTTGAGATGCCCACATGGAGAGGAGAAATGTTTGCTTTTGAGGAAGGGCAATAAAAGCATGATCCTGTCTTGTCCGGGCCTTTTAATGGAGCATAGTTTCTTCTGGGGCCCAACTCTCTTGTCTCTGCTAATAATCTTAACCCTGCCCAGTGGGTTCAATCACACATCCCCTTGTATGAAGCGTCTGGGTTAGTGTTTCCTGCGCCTTCTTTCTTTGGAGTTGCTTGTCTTTTAAATCATAGTTTGCTCATGCTGCATGAAATCAGGAATCCTAAAGGTGAGTGAGATGGATTTATCAATATGATGGAGCATCTGCTGTAGCTCGAGGCCTGGAGAAAGATGAACAAGGCACGGTGCTTACCTACACTGAGCCCACGTGCTAGCAGGGAGGAAAGTCAAGGCCACCAGTGACGACAGAGTTTTGTAAGGCGTGGAGACAGAAGCGGTTCATTCAAAGAATGTGGGACTTCTAAGAATTCTTAATTCTAGGAAGAATATTGGAAGCCTCCAAGGAAACTCTATTTTTAAAGATGAATTGTACATTTTTAGCTAGAAACTTGGAATAGAATTCCAGGCAGAGGACATCGTTAAATGCAGCGATGGGGAGTTCCCACCGTGGCACAGTGGTTAACGAATCCGACCAGGAACCATGAGGTTGCAGATTCGATCCCTAGCCTTGCCCAGTGGGTTAAGGATCCAGTGTTGCTGTGAGCTGTGGTGTAGGTTGCAGATGCGGCTCGGATCTGGCGTGGCTGTGGCTCTGGCGCAGGCCAGCAGCTACAGCTCCGATTCGACCCCTAGCCTGGGAACCTCCATATGCTGCAGGAGCGGCCCTAGAAAAGGCAAAAAGGCAAAATTAAAAAAAATAAAATATTTTTTAAAATGCAGAGATGGGTGGGCCCTAGGCTGTGACGGAGCGTGCTGGGGTGTGGCTCAAGCAAGGACTGTGTGAGGACAGTACCACTCAAAGTGTGGATGCGGACCAAGGCCAGTCTGGGAGCAGTTATTAGGAGAGCAATTGAGAGTAAGCATGTGGGAACTTTGACAGCAATTCAGTAGAATAATTTTATATTTTGTAAGTCTAATAATATCCTATTTTTATATGTCTTTCCTTTTTCATGTTTCTAGCAATGTAGTTTTTATTATATTTCACTTTGGTCTACAACATATTGAAAAGTAAAGGAAAGAAAGCAAAGCAAAACCGAATGGCCCTTCTCCACAGAAAGGCTGAGAAGCCCTGTGTGTTGAAGGGGCAGCTGGAAGTGGGCAGCGGCAGAGTAGGGAACTACGTACGTAAGGAGTTTTCATTGCCCTCTAGGCCGAGGGAAGTGTCCTGATCCCATTGAAATTTAGAAAATCCTCTCCGGTCAGTAAGGATGTGGATTAGAATAGAAAGAGACCATGGGCCCTGAAAAGCAGTCATTTGCCTCTTGTAGTGATAACATAACAGCCTGAACTAAAGCAGCGGCCACGGCCCTGAAGATGGAGAGAATTTAGAAACTAGCATCGGGGAGTTCCCATAATGGCTCAGCCGAAACGAATCTGACGAGCATCCCTGAGGATGCAGGTTCGATCCCTGACCTCGCTCAGTGGGGTTAAGGATCCAGTGTTGACCTGAGCTGTGGTGTAGGTCACAGACACAGCTGGGATCCCACGTTGCTGTGGCTGTGGTGTAGACCAGCAGCTACAGCTCTGATTTGACCTCTAGCCTGGGAACCTCCATAGGCCTCAGGTGCGGCCCTAAAAAGACCAAAAAAAAAAAAAGAGAGAGAGAGAAAGAAAGAGAGGAAGAAAGAAAGAAGAATCGATAGTGCAGGGTGAGAGGAAGAGAGATCCGCTCAAGGGTGGAGTCGAGGATGATGACAGGAGTCTTTGCTCGGGCCGTTAACAGCTGCACGGTGAGGCCCTTACCAAGAGCAGCATGGGAGAGGGGCAGGTGTGGGGTGAGCAGAAGGTGGGGCGCCTGGGTTTAGAGGGATAGTTGAGCCTGCGGTGTTCATAGAGCTTCAGGAAGGGGGGCCTAAGCAAACAAAAACATCGCTTAATAATAGTTGACCTTCACTGGCTCCACTTGGTACTATGTGGCAGTTGTTTCCATGCACTAACTCATTTTATCCTCCCCTTCTTAGGCAGGAAATACTGTCATTACCTGCAGATCATAGGAACTGAGACGGAATGTAAACTTATTTACAGATAAGGAAACTGCGATGCGGACAGTTTAAGTCACTTTCCCAAAGTCACATAGCTGGCAAGTGGTAGGCGTAGAGGGGTTTTTTTTGAGTCTCAACATATACATGGCGGATGGAACCTGGGGGAGTGTCTAAGGACTCCCCTGGAAATCATAGAGAAACGATCGACCTGCACGTGCACCTCTCGGGAGAGGGTGATATTGAAGAATATGCAGAAAAGGAAGGGCCATGGACAGATACCAGGCAAGAGCAACATTGGTGAATATGTACAAGGGAGCGATTCTAGCACGTTCAGTGGGAGAGTTCCACGTCTCCAGCACTAAGGGATTTTTTTTTAAATTAGATTATTTACAATCCATACAGCAGCCTACAGTGCAACCTTTTAAAAAATCTGATGTTACTGGCAAATTTTATGCGTTAAACTAAACTATTTGACATATTATGTGAAAACAAAGCAGCTTACCAAACAGTAGGACTTCATTTTCATTTCTTAAACATCTGCGAGTGAAAGATGTGGAGAAAGGAGGAAAGATTAGAAAGAATTGAACAAATGCGTTAGCAGTGTTTACGTGTGGGTGGTGGGCTTATGGGCAATTTTTAAAAAATGTGTTTAATAAATATGTACTAATTTTTTTTTGTCTTTTGTCTTTTTCAGGGCCACCCCCACGGCATCTGGAGGTTCCCAGGCGAGGGGTCCAATCAGAGCCGTAGCTGCTGGCCTACATCACAGCCACAGCAACCCGGGGTCTGGGCCACGGCTGTGACCTACACCACAGCTCACAGCATTCAGCACCAGATCCTTAACCCACTGAGCAAGGCCAGGGATCAAACCCATGTCCTCATGGTTGCCAGTCAGAGTCGTTAACCCCTGAGCCACAATGGGAACGCCTGTATTAATTTTCAAAAGGAGGAAATATTGGGTGGGAGGGTTGGTTAGTTATTTGCCGAGTTTAAGAGGTAGGGCCTGTTGGGGAAAAGAAGACGTGCCGCCAAAGGTTCGGTTCAGATTTGGGAAACTAGAGGGACAAGCAGGTGACGAGGACGTGGGGTGGTGACGGGTTGGAAAGATCTGAGGAACTCAGGTTAGGAACCAGTCTCTTCCTAGCTCTGCAGTCAGGACCCGAGGCTTGGATCGCCTGCCTCCTCTTCTCGTCTTTCGTCTCTGCTGGGTGGGGGTCATGTCTTTGGCTGAAGGCTGAGCGACCGAGGGGTCTTCCCTGTCTGGGGGGTCGGGGCTCCTGAGCCATTTCCCTTCCGGCTTTTAAAATGGAGGGAGATGTTTTGAGCTGTTCACAGAGGGCTTGGAAATCTAGGCACGGAGAGTTCTCTGTCACCTCAAGCGGGTTGTTAGCGTGCGACCTGTTTGCTAATGAAGGAATACAGGGCCCTGATGTCAAAATGCTTCAAGTGGTCGAATCAGCTGGGACCCCGTTTCTGCACTTGACGTGTCTTCTCCATTTCCCAGATTCGTGCAGGACATAAACCTGACTCAGGAGGTGGCTTGCTGTGAACTCTCATAAATCGGAGTGGGTATCTAGGGAGTGGGCAGCAGACGCGTCTTCTTTTAACCTTCCAAGACCAAGAATCATTTGGCCAGAAATCCGCCACGCGTTGAACTCCGGGTGTGAAAGCCGTGCAGTGTATTAAATGTGAATTTGACACCATGAGTTCTACCCACACCGACTCTATAAAACAGCCTCCCTTTTTCATAAAGCGGGCCCATAAACCGCTGCCAGCGAAGCAGAAAGACTCCTTAGGACTGCGGCCCGCTTTCCGTCTCGGGTTGTCAACAAACCCCCTTTATGAGTGGAATAGACCTCTTGTATGTGTCGAGCTTCTGGCTTTTTACAGAGTGTGTTAGGAGCCAGGCTAGGCAAACGTGCGGCGCTGTTTGCTGAGTGCATTTATTGCCTTTGCATAATTTATGAGCTGGAGGGGTTGACCATCATTCGTCTCTGCCAGGGGCTGGCACTCGAGGCTCCAGAGAGCGGAGCTGTAAATTGGATGGTGCGCTCCTGCTGAGCTCACGGCAAAGTCCTCGGGTCAGTATGGGAATTTAATACCAGAAATGGAACTGTTTTCTCAGCGCACCATGTGGGCCCTGGTGCAGCACAGACTGTTTTGGCAGACTCTGCGACTGGCCTTGTCGAGGGGCTGTCACTCACCCGGCATGTTGTGCGGGGAGCCTGAGCATTTTTAATCGGCTTGGCATCCATGCCGCTTCCATAATGGATACCAGTAGGTCTCAGTTCTTCACCATATGCTTAACTCTGGAGACAAGGTGCTTCTGGGTATATCAGTAATTACTTGATGCAGAATTAAGTGGACCTTGAAATTAGAACTGGACTGTTGGAAAGCGGGAAGCTTAACACTTTGATAGAAATAACCGCTCCCAGGATGTACTGCTGTTGGGGGGAAGGGGAGGGGCGTGGACCAGGGTGCTTCTTTCCCAGGCGCCCCACTCCTCCTGCCCGCTGCACACCCGTCCTTGGGGGTGTGGGCACATGCCCTGTCCCGGCCTTCAGCTGGCACTCATGACCTCACAAGGCAGACTGTGAACATCTGGGGAAATGAGCCTGCCTGGCAGGAGCCCCTTTTCTCTTCCGTACCCCTCCCAGATCCTGCTTTGTCAGTCTTCGAAGTGTGCCCGGAACTTAGAACCTCAAGGAGGGCTTAATTAAAGGCAGAGGAGACAGCACCGCCAGGAGCACTGTTTTCCGTCCTCCGTCTCTTGTTGGAGGCCTTCATGGTCTTCATCGTGCCCCTTTTTTTCTCAGCTGGTTCAACTTACTGCGGTAGAGCAGTCGCGCATCAGGCAGAAGAAAGTAAATGCAGACAGTCTGAGGTTGGAATCTTGGTTGAACAATAGTGCAGTTGTACCTGGTTAAAGCACCGTCACGAAACCTCTGATAGCCCTGTGGCCTTGAGGAACCAGCGAGAAGAGGGGGAAATGTGTTCACCCTCGAGGCCCTAAGGTTGCAACATGAGTTCCTAAATGTTCGTTGTACACACAGCTTAGGCTGGAGAGAAGCAGTCTCCAGACTGAGTCCTAATATAGCAAAATGTCCATTGGGATGAAGGTTTTGTTCCTTTTGATTAAAGCTCTCTAGTGGTTGTGTAAACAGTCACAGTGATGGAAACTCATTGTTATCTGAACCCACAAGGCCAGAGGCAGGCAGCTCTGGGGTTGGCTGATGTGGCTCAGTGGTGCCAGGCTTTTTCTTCCTTTGGTTTTGTACGCCAGCTTTTGGCCTCGTTTTTGCAAGATGACTGCCACAGATCCGGACATCACATCCTCATGCAGTGATATTCAAAGACGAGAAGCAGCTGCTTCCTGCTTTTTTCCCCCTTGTTTTGAGGAGAAAAAGGCTTTCCAGAACCTTCCGACATTTCCTCCAAAAAATTTTCGAACCAAAAATGGGTCTCGGGGCCATACTTAGCTACAGGGAAAGTTGGGAAGGAGAGAATATCTGGCTTTTTTAATCTCGAAGTGTCAGGAGACGGTAAAGACTAGAGAAGGAGGCTATGGAATGGCCGTGGGTGTGCAGCCAGCCGGGGCTGCTCTGTAAGCACACTTATTTCCTGTTTCTGTTCCTAGCATCTAGGTGGCCACACTAAAAAACCCTGGCACCATCCTAGACTCACCCCTGGTGCTCGCTGCCCACACTCCTGTGCTATCAAGTCCTGTGGGTTCCACCTTCAGAATTGCTCTGCCATCTGCTCTTCTCTTTCTCCAGCTACTTACCAGGCTGGTTTAGACCATGTAAGGGGTGCCAGCCTGAGCTCCCCACGACCCAGGCCTTTCCCCACAGCACACCATCCCAGCTGTACCCAGGGAAGGGTCATCTTCACGGACTAGGTATAGCTCTGGTCAGGCCACACCCCTGCTTGGTGCGGGTGTTCTGGTGACTCTACCGCCAAACTGAAAGCTGCCGTTGGGCTAGTCCCATGTCTTGGCTGAATATCTGACCAGCTTAACAGTGCTTCTCAAGGTCTCTTGAGCCCATGAATGGATCTGTTTTTCTGCTGAATATTTATTCTAACAGAACACATCCTTTATATTAAAATCCAATACTGGATAACAAAACACTCTTGGTTTTTAATAAAATTTGTGTTCTTTTTTTCCCCTCTACTTCTAATGAAGAATCCAAAGCTTTAACTGACATTCTCTGTTCTTCTGAAACCAACTCAACAGTTGCAGTTTGGGACCTTTTAGATACGGTGTGAGTCTAGGGCCCTAAACCTTTTTTTTTTTTTTTTTCATTATTATTCTTATTTTTCCTCCATATTGTTGATTTGTTACCCTGACCTCTGGTCCTTGGCATGTTTTTAATAGAGACTATTCCCTCTCTTCTCTGGGCGATCACAGCAGTGAGCCTTGCCCATCGCGTTCCATTGCCTCCAAAGTCCAGATGAGAGGTGGCAGTGCCCAGAGGTTTCCCTCTTTGCCTCTAGAAAAGCACCAGGAAAGCCAGAGCCATTACATTAGCTGAAGGTAGCACGTCTCTGTGAAGAAATTGATTTTGCCCTGAGTCCCACTGAATGATGGTGATTCACCTCAACCCCATGGGCCAGGTTGTCCCCTCCAGGGACATCCCCTCCGCTGTGCAGGGAGGGACACTCCATGAGCTGATCAACGGAGCCCAGACCAGCCACAGAGCACCGGCCTCAGATGAATTCAACATGCAACTTCTTGGCATTTTGCTCCTGTTTCTGTTTACAGCCCTTGAGCTGAAGAAATGTCCCAGCTCTGACTACGTTTTCTGATTTCCTTTATTTGTCCTTTTTTTTTTTTTTCTGTAGCAATAGCAAAACTATACTCTTATTCCTGTACTAATGCTTATTCTCTCGTCTTCCTTTTCAGTGTGACAGCGACAGTGACCAAGAAGAGAAGGTAAGCCCCCCCCTCGTCCCCCCACTGTGGGCGCAGTACATAAACAGCGTGAAGCCTGGGGTCTCCCTCGCACAGCCGCAGGGGGGTGGGGGGCCAGCTTCGTGTTAACAGCACCTCCTGTCTGCAAAGAAGGGCTTTATTTACACAGTGATGTCTCCAGTAATAAGAAAGAACACACTTAATTTGTGAGGCCCACTTTTCAAAAAGAAGCCCTTTAATACTGGGTATATGTGACGCTAAGTTTGCACTTTATAGAAGGTTTTAAAAGAGGAAATTATTTTAATAGCCATCTGACTTTTCTTATTTAATCCTGGGTTGGAACATTCAGCCTGCTAGTGTGCATTTATGATGTCACTCCCTCGTTCTTTTTCCTGACCCGTTTTCTTGTTCCTGCTTTTCTGTATATATCAGCCTTCTTGCTAGAAATGTCAGCGGGACGTTCCTGGGCGTTGTCTTCAGGGGGAGAGGGGGCGGGGCATATCGGTGGGAACCGCCCCCTTCTCGTCCAGGGGCTGGTCAGGTGGGAGGGCGGTTCTTCCAGCAGGTACATGCCCTGTTTGGAGGCTGATGGCCACCAGCCTCGGTGTATCCAGTTCGACGCCGATCAGTTTCTGAGCTTCCAGAAGATCGGATCACAACCTGGTAACGTGCATGCCCTGCTGCCTGAGGCTAAGGGATTGTCTGTTTGCTCTTTCCTTCCAGCTGTCCCAACCACCAACCAGATTTCTTTGCAATTTTATTCCCACTCTATATGTTTTGAAGAGTTCCCTGAATATCATGGTTTCTGTACTGCTGAGCATCCTAAAGAAGGGGCTAGTCCTCCCTTCCCCAGTTTCGGCAGAGCTGGCTTCCCTGAGCCCTGGTCCCTGACTCTCGCCTCCTACATGCTCACGGATTTTACTCAGAATCCTGCAGTTGGTATTCGGTCGTCGAGCCCAGAATTTTCCCTGCTTCTCTGCCGCCAGCCTCCAAGAGAGATCTAAAGGCTCTTGTTCTGTGCTGTCGTTAATTTGAATTCAGCATATGTAGCCCGTTATAAAATGCGAGACATCATCATTTGAGCAGGTCAAGCATATTCAGATGAAGACAAATGGTGCTTATTTGATTTCCTTAAAATCAGGAAATGAAAAAAGTGCTCTCTGGAGAAATCATGTTCTGCCCGCCTTGGATGATAGACCAATGCATGTCCCCCAGATAAGAACAGGCTCTCGCCTTGAGGTTTTTATCTCTGAAGGACGGCTAGGACTGTCAGCTTGCTGACATGTGCATTATCCATGTCACTTTAAACAAAGTGACCTATGGAAGGGTGCGCTGTGCTGTGACATGGTAATGGGCTGTTGGATGACAGTGAAAGTACACACTGGAAAGGGGGCTGTGGGTTCTTCTTTTGTTTAACTGACAGGTAGGAGCTTCGTTCCTCCAGTCCCCGGGGAGTCCTAGCTCCTTGGAAGTCAGGCCCATGGTGTCTCAGGCAGCTGGTGTGTAGCCGGTGCCCGGCGCCCGGGCAGCGGTAGGGGTTCGGTGATCTGGCGAGCCCACTGGCCCCCGAGGCCATCCAGGCCACATCCCATGTAGCAGCCCTTATCTCGTTCTGTCGGGCATCCCGAGCACCCAGGGAGGGGCTGGCACTCCTGGCCGCTCCAGGAGATCTTTTACAGGTGATGGTCCATCTCACTGGCCAGGTGGGTGGCCCTTCTCCAAGGGGCTGAGGCTTCCTTGGGGTTTCCCAGCCCAGTAGACATTCTTTCTTGAAAGGCGGTGTGAGTTCAGAAGTGTCACAGTCTCTAGGAGCAGCAGAAGGTGGCAAGGACAAGACGTCCAGTTTTAGGTTCAGGTGGGTGTCTTGATCAGCCATCTCAACCTAGACAGTGCTTCGGAAGTCCCCCGGGAGCTGTCCAAGTCCCAGACCCTGTCCCAGGCCAGTTGCTGCAGACTCTCCGAGGGTGTCTAGCTCCCTTGTCTAGAGGGCCACCTAACTGGGGACCTCTAGAATCATCAGCACTGCCTGTGTGCGGTCTGAAGGCCAAGGCATTTCCTCCTGCATCCGGAGAGCACCCCTGCTTGTCGTTTGAGGGGGGCCCTGAATCCCCGAGTCTTTGCCGCTGGGTTTCCATCTCCCAGTGCGGGAAGCAGCCAAGTATTTACCCAGAAGAGCGGGCAGTGAGAACAGAGCCAGCACCCTCTGCTCTGAGTTCGGGGTGATTTCGGGACAAGGAAGGAGAATGAGGCGATATCTGTAGGCACGTCCACAGGAGGGGCGACGACGCGGCACAGAGGGCCATTGGGGGCGTCCATCTGACAGGTGTGCCCCTCCTGCCTCGGCTGCCCAGTCGCCTTGCCCTTGAACTGTGGTGGCCCTGTAGGTCTTCTTCACCTGGAGCTGCCCTGCCACCCGGCTCTCCCCCAGAGGGCTCCAGAAGAGTCATAAGGACTCTGTGATTGTCGTGGTGCCTGCCTGGCCCAGTTAGAGTTAAGACAGTTAGGCTTCCCCCTTGGACTGGGAGTGTCTGGTGTTTATCACCGACTTTCACACCATCCTCCCAGACTTTCCGCTCGGTGCCCAAGCCTGGGCCCCTGTCAGCCTCCTCTGTGCCAGGGCCTCTTGCCTGGGCCCCCCTCAGAGCCCCAGAGCCAACTGAGGCTGCTTTTATGTGCTGCTTGGAGGACTCACATTCAAATCTGAATTGCTAATGGTGGCAAAGATGCCACTCAGTGTCCTGGGATCCCTTCAGCAGCCCCACCAGGGATGCTGTCGGAGGCAAGAGTGAGACTTGTAGGGGACCCACTGGGATTTCTCTCCGGAAGACCTGTCATTCTCTTTCTCCGTAGGGATCTGCAGAGCTGGCGGTCTAAAATTAGGGTACTGTATTTCACACAGCTGACTGAATTAAGATAAACTCTGCTTTCCTCTGATCTGAAGCGGCAATTTATAAAATGATACCCTTACTAATTAATGTGGAAGTGACTGGGAAAGGGGCTAGAAGGGAAGCGCTCGCCATAAATGCAGGATTCCGTCTTATACATGGAAAAGGCTTTGATGAGACCCTGAGCACAGCATCTCTTGGCCTCCCCTCCCAGCCACGTGAATATATTTCCCACTCATGTCAGGGGACCTGGAGGACTTTTGTGAAGAGCAGAAGTTGGGTGGGGGGTTAGAGAAGGCTGGGCACACTGCATCTGAGATTTAGGATCATTCTTCACTGCAGTTGGTGCAAAGAAAAGAGGCAGCACTTAGCACCTTAATCACCCAAAGTAAGCAGCTATTCCGATCCCCCCTCAGAGTGAACCGATAGCATGAGAACAAAGAGGCAGCAGGTGTAGTTCCACATATCTGGCCTGTACTTTCTAGTTTGCTCTCTCTCTCTACCACTGGCAGCCACCCATTGTGCTAAGAGACACCCCCTGTTTGGTTATGAAATCAAGGTTAAAAATCATTCTTTTTCCATTTACTCACTTCCTGTGTAACTTGTGGACCACGTGATGGAGTTTGTTGGAAGGCGTCGGGCCCACTGGTCAAGCACCTGGGCCTCCGGGCCTCCAGGTCCAGCTCGGGCCATCTTTTACTCCTCTAGAGCTGTGGAGAAGCCTTGGTCCTCATATCTGAGAAACGGGGGTAACAACAGCCCTCCCAACAGTTCTGAAACAATTAAATTGACTCCGTGCCTGGTCTGTAGTCAGTGTTCGCTACGTGTTAACTTTCATTCGTTTTCCTTGGAGCCAAGTAAGAGCCTCACTTGGGAAAGGAGGAAGCTATCCTTCTCTTCCGAAAGCTCAGAATTGGCCAGAAAACCTGCCAAAGGATAAGAGGTGTAATTTTTTTTCCCCCACTGGAACCCAAGGCTCAGCTTTCATCCCCTAGGGCGCTTCTTCCTGACACAGGCTGAATGGAAGTGCTGTGAGGTTTGGAAGAGTCCCGGAACCATGATGTTTAAATTCCTTATCCCAAACATCAAGCTTTTCCTTCAGGCACAACCTGGAGCCAAGAGCAAGCCTGCTGTCCTGGAGGGTCAGACGGTGATGGAGTGGATTGCACAGCCCTCATCCCCTGTGCCAAATACTGTCGTTCCCAGACACCCATCACAGGAGAGAGGGTCTGATTCAGAACATCTGGGGTAGGGCTGCAGCATCCGTATTGTTTTAAAAACTTCCTAGAAAATTTTCGTACCACTCGTTTTGAGAACTACTGCCTTATAACAAATGTCAGAGAGAGGCATTTGCCTTCCTCCTGTTTAATGCTTTAAAAATTTTAACAGCTGGGAGTTCCCATCATGGCTCAGCGGAAACAAATCTGACTAGGAACCATGAGGTCGCAGGTTCAATCCCTGGCCCTGCTCAGTGGGTTAAGGACCCGGCATTACCGTGAGCTAGGCTTGGATCTAGTGTTGCCGTAGCTGTGGAGTAGGCTGGCAGCTGCATCTCCAGTTTGACCCCTATTGGTTCCCAGACTAAGGGAACCTCCATATGCTGCAGGCGTGGCCCTAGAGAGACAAAAAAAGAAAAAAAAATTAACAGCTCAGGAAAAAGACTTGAAAGCTATAGAGATGTTGTGTGCGTACGTGCACCCCACATGCTTGTGTTTTTAGGCGCTGGTGTATCCATGCATGCAATACACACATACGCAATTGCTTCGGAGGTGTGAACCGTTCTCGTCTTCCTCATGAAGCTTCTAATGTGACTCCTGATGGCAGTTTCCTCTCTCTGGGCTCTTAATGATAGGAGTGACCACCTGGAAAAGTCACTTGGTCCCGTGGCCTGTTCACCAGTAGCCAGCACAGCCTGCTAGGTCACTGCCAACTGCAAGTACAGAGCCTCAGGTTTTCCATGTCCGCACTCTCTCCCTTAACATGCACACACTTCGGGGTACATGCTAAGTTTTAAATGCAAGCGAAATTGGTTGGGTTTAATCATTTTGCATTCACTTGTGGGGGAAGGGGGCAGTTGCTAAGAAAAGCAGCAAGAAAACCAACAGAGACGTGTGTTCCGAACTCAACAGAAACCACATGCCTAACTTGGCTCCTGAAGGACTGAGAAAGTGCTGAGAAGTCAAACTGCAGACGGGGCATGTGGCTTGTGCGTGTATTGGAAGAGTCCTGTCCCTTGATTGGCCGTGTTTCACACTTGGTAAAGATTATGCCTCCTCAGCAACATTCCAGAAGCTCAGGGGGCCTTCACTGTTGCTTATAGAACCCCCCTCCTTGGTTATGAAACAGGACACATTCCGATCAGGAGACAACTTAGAGATTCTGTCCCACTTTGCACAGAGAGAACGGAATTTTCTCCTTCCGGTTTCATAGCAGCAAAACATACAACCATGGCCCAGGAGAAGAGTAGGGACCCTGGTACCTGTCTTTATAACCCTAGGGTTCAGAAATGTTCATTGTTTTGCTACATTTGCATTTTCTTTTCTGGATGCTCATCTCCAAATGGAGGGGATAAGTGAAAACTTCCGAAAACTGTTACTCGAGCCTGAGTACACTGCCTATCCATCCCAGTGTTTATTTTCTGGACTCCCAACAAATACGTGGTCTCTTCTCCAGCCTTCTGTATTTCTTTTACAATATTATTATTATTATTATTATTATTATTATTACTACTATTACTATTATTTTTGTTCCTTTCTAAAAGGGCTGCACCCGTGGCAAATAGAGGTTCCCAGGCTAGGGGTCTAATCGGAGCTGTAGCTGCCAGCCTACGCCAGAGCCACAGCAACACAGGATCCGAGCCGCGTCTGTGACCTACACCACAGCTCACGGCAATGCCGGATCCTTAACCCACTGATCAAGACCAGGGATTGAACCTGCAACCTCATGGTTCCTAGTTGGATTCGTTACCCACTGAGCCACAATGGGAACTCCACAATTTTATTTTTTTATAAGACACTCCTGAGCCATTTAGAAACATCTCACTTTACTTGGGAAGTTTCTGCAGTTCTTGGCTGCATTTCAAGAGCTTTCTGTTCTGGATGCCTGGCTTCTGTGAACGCCGTCTACTCTGAGAGGAGGGTTGGGCCACAGTGATGCTTGATTGTCCTTCCAACATCACCATATTTCCAGTTGCCTTTATTCCATCCTATCTGTCCAAAGTTCCTACTGATTACCATCCTTAAATTTAATTCCTACTGCAAATTATTTTAAATCCTGACTCTCATTCATTCCTTCCCTTAGTCATAGCATAGCATTGTCATGCCAGACCCAAAATTACTTCACTAACATTAAATCTGTCTGTAGGATCTGTCCATTACTATCGCATCATCTACCTGAGAAAGACAGAGGCTGTAAATATACAGACTTTTTATTATTAAATAGAAACTAGTAAAAAAAAAAATACTTGCGTTATTGGAAATTGGTGAGAAGTCTTCACTGAACCTCTTGCGTCTTAGACTGAATAGTGGGAAGAACAGGTTGGACGTTCCCTTGTTCATCTTCGGTGGGAAGGGAGAAAAGTACTCAGGGGACCTCGTTTGGGATTTCTCACTGACCAGCTGAGTGGCCGTGGGCAAATTACCCAATGGTGATGAACCTTTGTTTTGTCCTCTGTAAAAGGAGACAGGATTCAGTGATGCAGCACTGAACATCCTGATTTTTCTGTGTAGCTATTTACAGAAGCCCCAGCTCTATGGCAGACCCAGAGGGAAATGCATATGAGTGTCTTTTCTCTTTGCCAAAGTGGCAGAAAGATTATTTAAAAAATTGTCTCCATTCTTCCACCTCTCTCAATTTCCTAACAGGGAATAAACACAGTGTGGACAGGTCCGGGCGTATCTGTGTTGACTCTTTCAGGTAACTAGAAGAAACTTATGTATGAGTCTCACGTCTAAACGAGGTCATTACCTACTTCTTTTATTCAGTCATTCATATCAACTCACTTATTTTTATCCAAGTCCCTACTGATGAACCAGCATGGACTTGACAGACTTGCCTGACTCTCTTGGGTCTGTCACCATGCACCTGCTTACAGGCAGCAGAACAGTGAGTTTCATGTTATTCCTCAATTGCCTTAACGATTTAGGAGAGTGTGGGAACTAGTAAGGACAAGTTGACATAATGTGTTTCAGGAACCCACTTGACTGATAATTAGTTTTGTTTGACCGATAAAAGGAATTCTTCTGAAAATGACCAGGGTTGAGAACATGCTTCTACATTCCCACGGATAAGATCAGCTGCTTCCTCTTGGAATGAGCCATTGGCTTGGGTTTTAGGGCTTAGTTAGCCCAAGGGAATGCTGCAGAGCCCAGGGGGACGTGGGTGGAGGTGATGGCTTTCAGCCTCATGAAATGGACCATGAATCCTCAGCCACCTGAGAGTCAGGTAGGTCCCAGGCAGAGGCTTTTGTACTGGTGATGCTTTTAATGGTGGCTTGTCGGTGAGTAGCGCCTGGGCTGCTCTTCGGTTGTCAGAAGAGTCAGTCTTGTTCTGTGTCTGGGTTGGAGAGTATTTGTCCTCAGTAAAGATATACAAATTCTTTTTGGTCACGCACATGCGTGTTTGTGTATGGCTGTGATTGCCTTTGTTAATCCCCCTTGACAACTTCTGGTTGGTGATGTACAATCACAGGTAGTTACTCCTCATCACTTTGCCATTTTAGGCGTGATAAAGACGATGCAATTTCTGCACTGGGACGTATTAGTAATTAGCCAGTGGCATACTTTCAGAAGTCCCAAAGTTCAATGGATGGATATTATTTTCTCTCCTTCCTTCCTTCTTTCTTTCCTTCCTTCCTTCCTTCCTTCCTTCCTTCCTTCCTTCCTTCCTTTCTTTCTTCTTTCTCAAAGTTACAACTGAGCAGGTCAAGTTGGCCAACTTCCAGGGCTTTTTCCTGTTCATTCTCTTGAGGATCGTATTGGAAAGCCCTGGCCGTAGACCTCTGTGTCACCTTCAGTTACTCGAAGAGGAACCAGAGTCGCTTTCTCCATTGCTCTTCCAAACCCAGATGTGGTTCATGGTCTACCGTGCGTGTTTCCTGAGACAGTGTCATGGAGCATTTGAAACAAGGGCTGACTAGGAAGCCCTGGGATGGGTGGTTGTGGTAACAGGGCACTCCGTTTGGGCTTCATCTTTCCTCATTGGGACTCCTCATGATTTTTCAACTCCTTAGTTTCTTGGTTAAAAAAAAAAAAATCTAAAAGCCTTCCGTTTATTGGGGTTGGTGAACAAATGAGATTAGGGTCAATAATAAATAATAAGATGAAACACCATTTCACATTGGAAAAACATTGTGTCATTCAAAACACACGTGTCATCTTACGTGGCCTGTTTGTTTTCTGTGGGGATCTGTTTATGTCCTGTGTTCATCAGCAGCAATGTGCTGAACTCCCTTTCAAAGGGATAGATCCTTTCAAAGACTTATATCTTCCCAAACAGATGTCATCATTTTACAAATAAAGAACATGAAACTTAAGAGCTAGTCAGCGATGGAGCTGAGACATAAGCTGCTTTAAGATCCCACACTCTGGGCTCTTTTTCCCTATATACAGGGATAAGCTGGGCTGTGCCCGGAGGTGCCGTCTGAGGATCTTTGCGCCCTTCCCCTCTGTGCTACAGGAGACCTGGATTATATCCATTTGTCTGCCCACAAACCCACTAACTTCTAAAAATTCAAACATGACAGTTGCTCAGTAAATGCTGAATAAATGCAAGGGGGATCCACTGACAACTTAGATGCACGAGCTCTCCTGAAATGTAATTTAAAAAAAAAAAAAAACCTGGGAAGCAGTTGTCCAGGGAAAGAAGGCAAGAGCCTTAAGGTATATATTTTTACTCTTAGAAATGAGTGGCACTGGCAGCCTGGGGGCCCCTATGAGTAAGACGGAGGAGGCTGCACCAGCTAGCAGACTAAGCATGACCCTTTCTGGTCAAGGCACTCAGCCTCCTTTCAGTGTGTGTCTACACTTAATATCTTTGTTAAGTCATGGCTCCCAGCAAGTGCCCCCACCTAGTGTATGTCTGACACTTCTTCGGTACCCTATAAATATGAGTTCAAATCACTCTGTTGCTTCTCTGCATCACAGAAAGGAAAGGGGTCTTGTCCCAGTCACCAGGTGGGAGAGGAAGCGCTGGGCCTTGTGGCCCAGAGCCTCTTGCATCTCACGTGCTCTCTGCAGGCCGTGCTCTTCCTGTGACCAGCATGGGGGGGAAGGGGCCATGGTCTGCACCCCCAAGGCAGCCTCACCGTGTTGTTTGCCATCTCAAGCGCCTTTTGTCCCCCCCACCCCCGAGACGCTGATTCCCATCTTACAGAGGGTCTGTGGGTCCATCAAGGCCCCTGGGCCTTTGCTTGTCTGTCGTCCAGTGCCACTAGGGGTGTTCCTGCAGCCCAAACGGTGGTAAACAGCCAAAGCAGCCCTGTCCGTGTTAAAAGATTATGTATCTGCCACTAAGGGGAGAATACAGTGTTTATCGGCCAGAGCGCGTGCCGGCTGAGCTGATTACAGCACAGCGCTCTGTCAGCCCATGATTTGTCCTGTCCTTTATCATCTGTGTCACTCAGCGGTGTGCCGGCGCAGGGAACGGATCACCCCCTTCCCTTTTTTTGTACCCATTTCGTGTAGAAAATTTGTATTTACTTTGGGAGTGTAATTTGTTCCTCATGGATAATGTGACCCTGAGCGGAGCTGGATCATGGGTTAGTTGAAGTGATATTTTCCGCTAATGGTAGTCGTACATCATTGCTGTCAGCTCGGGTTAGGAGGCAAGCACATTACAGCTCCATTTTACCTCTGCAGGCATCTGGGATTATTTGCCATAACCGAGTATGACATGACCGCGCTACAGAGTGCATTAAAATTTTACTGGCTTCTCGGGCAAGTTCCCCAGCTCCAGTGTGTGCTTCAGGCGGGCAGTGTGATGGGAGCCCCAGGGCCCTGGCTCCCTGCACAGAGGTGCTGCGGGGAGGGGAGGCGGTCTCAGCAGAGGCTGCTCTCCTCCTGCCCCGAGAAGGAAGCCAGGGCAAGAGTTGTGGGGAGCCCGCCTGCAGGTGTGTGTCTCCGGACAGGCCGGGCTGGCAGGTGGCTCTGCTGCCTGTGCCCTCAGAGCGGGGCCGAGCACGGTGCCCACCACCCTCTGCTCACTCCCCTTGGTGCCTCAGCCCTGGGCCTAGATTGGCAACCGCTCCTTCTCCAAGGGCAGCCCAGAGTAATACGCGCCATCCCCACCCAGCCTTGGGCTGACGGTTGCTTGAGATGTCACCCTTCCCGGACAGGATGGACAAGCTGCCCTGGTCCTTGGCTGGGTAGGTAGTCGGGTCATAGGTTCACGACGTGACTCAATAAACCACACATCAGATGAGTTATACCTTGTACCCTCAGGGCAGATTGTAAATGCTCCCGCGGAAGCAGCATCGATAGGTATGGCTTTTCTCATTGAGAGATTTGAAATTGAGTTAGCGCATTAAGTACAGTGCTCCCGGGCCCCGCCCCACCCCACCCCACCTTCAGCTCCTGAGTTCACGCATTGATCTTCCTGGCTGCTCTGCAGTAGGTCCAGGCAACTGACCCGATTTTCTCCTCTGGCCTTCGAGCCAATCACTCAAGTAGTAAAGAAGAACGCAAATATTGATCCCGTCATTGAAAAGTAATTATCCCTCTCAGATGGTCTGTTTAGGATGCAGCAGTAATTTTAAGTCATGTGTTCCCCAGAGACAGCACGACAGTGTCCGTGGATGGCTTCCTCTGTCTAAGTGGAGTTACCCTTGTACCTTCAGCCCTCCTGAAGCCCTAATGACGTGCAGCCAGGCCCTCTTTAAGAAGAGTAGGCATTGAAAAAAATTCAGTTTACTCAACAAATCAATTACAGAGCACTTACTCATTGTATAAAGGGATTCATCCGCCTTCTGTAGCTAAATAAAAGATGTGATTTCCACATTTTAGACGCTCACCACAGAACTGCAAGAGCCTTCATGAAGCCACTGGGTCATTAAAGCTCTTAAGATTTAATACCTTGGGCTGTGTTTATGTTAGCAGGGTTTTGTTTTGTTTTCTTTTCAAGTTTCTTATAACAGAGATTAAATTCACAGTCCAAAAAATCAGGGACTGTCAGGCTTTTGGAGTACAAGTAAGTGTTCAAAAAACCACACCACCAGAAGAGCAGAGGTTTGCAGCTGGGCTTCAGGGGTGCGGGCAGGGAATGGGGGATGCAGGGCCTCCTTGTCCTGGCTCTGCTCCTTTTTGCCTGCCCACTTTATTCTGGATTGTTTGTGAGACTTGGTCTCTCCTCTTGGCAGAAATCACGAACCATCCTCCTGAGCTCTGCACCTGTCTGCTTCAGTCCGTGGGAGGGAGTCTGCCTCCTGTTCTACTGCAGTTACATTCTGGGGGTGGCTTCTATGGAAGGGCCTGTGGATTGGCCGAGCAAAGGCAGGTGCTCCGGCCCGCATCCATCAGCTTCGGACTCTGCACAGAGGGGTGGGGGGTCCAGAAAGGTGGGAGTTGGGCAGCCGACAGTGCATCTATAAAACATTCTCTGACCTTCCCGCCCGGGTGGGTTTGGCACTCCCGGCCCTTCTTGCCAGCCACCAAAGCTGCCACGATCCTCATCCAAAGCTAGCACGTTGTAACAGGGTCTGAAATATGAGCACTGTGTTTTCAATTACATACAATTGTTGCCTAAATATTTACAGAATTATCTTAAGTGCTGTGCGCAGATTGGTTCTGTCCTGCTTACGTTATTCAACTACTGAAAGTGATAGAGGGGCCCAGGATTTTATAGAGTAAGGATTCATGTGTACATGTGTTCAGAATAGTCAGGAATTCATTACTGCTTTCAGTGTCGTGGGTGATGAGGTATTCCTCAAGTGTACGCCAGCCACCGTGAGAGCTGCAGATACAAAGGTCCCTGGATGCCAATTAGTAAATTACTTATCCAGGGTACGAAAGGCAGCTTAACTTGTCCAAAGGATTTGTGATCATCGCAGAGCACCTCATTCATGTCCAGTGTGGGACATCTTAAACTATTACAGGTGGCCTTGCCAAAGTGATTTTCCAAAGACTGGAAGTTAATAAGCTCAGCCATGGCATCTTTCCCTCATGGTTCACTCAACAGATTTAGCCCTCCCTATGTGCTGAGCTAAGCACTGTCCTGGGAGCTAGGGATGGCGAGGTGACAAAGACATAACAAGCCTTCAGAGATAGAAGGTCTAATTGAAGAGAAAGCTGAGGTACCTTGATGAATTATTAACCTCCCCCCCCGACCCCGGCCCAGTGTGTACGGAGCAATGGTGTGACATCTGAACCACGCTGTCCAGAAGAGGCATCTGATCCCGACCTTGCTGAAGCTGCGTGGATGTGGATGATTGCTAGGGAGCAAAGACGGTGCTGATAATAGGCAAACGGGGATGCAATTTGCAAAAAGCAAAGTGTTAGCATATGGAGAGAAGCGTGTAAAAGATCGAGGTTCAGAGTTCCTGTCGTGGCTCAGCAGAAACGAATCTGACTAGCATCCATGAGGAAGCAGGTTCGATCCCTGGCCTCGCTCAGTAGCTTAAGGATCCAGTGTTGCCATGAGCTGTGGTGTAAGTCTCAGACGCGGCTCGGATCCGGTGTTGTCATGGCTGTGATGTAGGCTGGAAGCTGTAGCTCCAATTGGGCCCCTAGCCTGGGAATCTCCATGTGCCCCCGGTGCCGATCTAAAAAGACCAAAAAAAAGCAAAAACAAAAACAAAAACCAAGGTTCAAGGTGGGGAGGGGAGCCATGGGCCATGTGAGTGTAAATGTAGGTTGATATAAACAGCTGCCTATAAACAGACTTTGGTGAGATGAGAATAGACTTAACCCAGACGGGAGCCCGCTGGTACTTTATGTTCGTGAAAGGCACATTGGATTTGACTTTTTGGAAGAGAATCCTAGGAGTGGTGGGAGGGCGAGGTGGAAGGGACAGAAAGCCTTTTGACCAGAGAGAATGTTGTCGTCGTAGTCTGAGTGAGGGGCCATAGAGACGAAACTAAAGTAATGAGAAAGGAAGGAGTGAGATTTGGGGGGGTTGGGCCTTTCTGAAATGGAGTTGTCATGGTTTCGTGACCCCTGGGATGCGGGAGCCAGATTTCAAGTAAAGCTGACTGGGTGGGTATTGAGAACACCATCGATTGGAGGCTGAGAACGAGGGTGCAGGACGTATGCCTTCAAGGAGGGGCTTGCAGGACCCTCCACTGAAGGGATTCAAGTGACTGTGCTCATTGAGAGTCCAAGAGTGAGGGGAACTGTAGGTTAGTGTCTGGGAGCCCAGGAACCTTCTGAGGATCGGAGACAGTCAGAGCAGGGGGGGCCCAGCCAGAGCAGTGGGAGTGGGTCTGCATCTATCTTAGGAATAAATATGTGTGATGATGATAACTGTTCAGAATAAAATAACTGGATATTAACCATTGCACCTGATGCTTGTTCATCAATGATGTACGGGACGACTTTTTTTTTTTTTTTTTTTTTTTTTTTTTTAGCTACGGCAAAGCACCTACAACATAAAATTGATCATCTTAACCATTTGTTAAGCATCCATTTCGGGGGTGTTCAGTACCTTTGCACTGTGGTGCAACCTGTCCAATTTTTTCCTCCCAGGGTGCTCAAGCACCATATGCTCGCACATTTCAACGTCGTGACAAACACCCTAGGGGCGGGAATGTGCAGTCTTCCTTTTACAAATGAGGGACTCAGAACGGAATGACCTCAGGCAAAATCTAATGCTGTGGTGACTAGATTTCCACGCCTTCTCTGAGCTGTATAGGACTTACACCTCATCATCCTTAGTGACGCTGTTTTATTTTATTTTATTTCATTTTGTCTTTTTAGGGCCGCTCCCATGGCATATGGAGGTTCCCAGGCTAGGGGTTAAAATCAGAGCCACATCTGCAACCTACACCACAGTTCACGGCAACACCGGATCCTTAACCCACTGAGTGAGGCCAGGGATCGAACCCACAACCTCATGGATACTAGTCAGCTTCATTACCACTGAGCCACAGCAGGAACTCCAGTGGCATCACCTTAGCATCCAACTTCCAGGGGACCTCATGGTAACTCCCTTGTATCCTCGGACTCCACCGCTTTCTTTGATCAAACCAGAGCAGATTCATACCGGGAGCTCAGCTTCCATGCTGCTGGTCTGCAGATGAGAGGGGCTGCTGCGCGTTTCTGGAACAGGCAGGATGAGATGGGTGTTCACGGCAGTCCCAGCTGGGGCTGCTCATCGTCGGGGCCTGGCTGGCCTGGCCTGGCCTGTCAGAGCTGGAAGGGCCCCAAAAGACTAGAGGCCCAGCCCCGGCTGCCACCCACAGAGGCAGAGGGCCGAAGCAGCGGTGTTGGTGGCACCAGAAGTCATCTGCTTCGGGCCACTTGGGAAAGGTTTTAGAGCGCAAGTGAGGTGGGGGGCTGCTTCCATCGGCTTAAAATAAGGGAAGGAAAACAAATGCCTCACCCAGAACTGTTTTAGCCCTTTCCCCCTGCACACACGTCTCCTCGAACGGGAAAGGAGATGGTGCAGAGAGAGGAGAGCTGGAGCTCCCCCCACCCTCCTCGTCCTCTTTCCTAGAAAGAGGAACAATCAGCCTCTAAAAGCTCAGCTAGACCTGCTGCCCGCCGGGTGACGGCTCCTCAGCCTTCTCTAAGCCTGCAGAGCACCCTCGGCAGTGGCAGAGTTGCCCCGGGGGCACCGCAGGCCGAGCACTCTCCAGGTCATGACCCCTGGGCACCAACACACTGAGCCACCTTGACCTTCGGAACCAGGTTCACACAGCCACGGGCATGACTGCTTAACAGGTGCCAGCGGGCCCATCTGAGGCAGAAGTTGGCACCTCACTTCTAACATTAAAATCATGCTTGTTCCCTTGCAGTGTCATTGCAGTGGCCCGGATCACTGCTGGGGTGTGGGTTCGATCCCTGGCCCGGGAGCTGACACGTGCAGTGGGTGCCACCAACCCAAAAAAAAAAAAAAAAAATTAAGATAATCTTATAAGAAAGCATGTGGTGTTTGGGGGATTTTTTTTTTTCACTATTTTTATTTCGAAATAATTTAAATTTACCGGAGACAGTGTAGGAAGTTCCAGTATACCCTTCACACAGCTTTTCCTAATGCTCCACCTTTTAAAACCGTAGTACAGATATTTAAATCAGGAAATTAACCTCCATATGATGCTGTTAGCTCAGTTACAGACCATATTCGAAGTTCAGCTGTTTCCCCAAAGGGTGTCCTTTTCTGGTCCAGGGCTTCATCCAGGGTCCCACATGGCGTTTAGTTGCCTCCTTCCGTCTGGGAAAGTTTCTCCGTGGCTCTTTGTCTTTCATAACCTTGACTTTGTCGAGAGGCCAGGCAGGTTATCTTGTGGCCTAGCCACCCTTCAATTTGGGTCTGTCTGATGTCTTCTCTTGACGAGATTGAGGTTATACCATCTTGGCAGGAAAACCAAGGGAGTGAAGGGCCCTACTCAGTGCATCACACCAGGGCGTGTGTGAAGGCTTCCTGCCGGTGATGGCAACTCGGATCACTCGGTTCCAGCGACACCTGCCAGGTTCCTCACTTGAAAGCGACTATTGTTTTCCCCGCAAATTAATTAAGATCTTTCGGGGAGATATTTTGAGACCATGCAGGTACCTGTTTCTCTCCATAGCTTCACCCACCATCTCTGTGCTCATCCATGCTTCTTGGCCTCGGTAATTGTACTGTCGCCGTTGCCGAATGGTAAGACATGTGCTTTAAACTGACCGAGATTGTCTGTATCTGGTCCAGCTCTTCATGATGGCCAGCCTGTTGCAGAGAGCACGTGAGCTGTGCCCTGTGCAGGCCAGGCCATAGCTTCAAGAGGTTGGGTCCTGAGGGGCCCTGTGGACGTCAGGCAGCCTGAGATCTCGAAAGCAGACGGGCAGAGGAGATGCCTGGGAAGGTTGAGGTGGGGAGGTCACAGTTCCAGCGCCATCAGGATGGCCTGTGTGACTCAACCTTGGGAAATGTACTTAATGCCTCTGAGCTGCTGCTGCTTTTGTGTTTTGTGTTTTAATCTGGATACAAAACATCTAGAATGATATGGCCTGTGGTAAGTACTAAGTGTATTTCAGATTTCAGTCTCTTCTACACTGTTACCTCCACCACCGCTTTCCTCCAACCCCATCCTTACCAAAAGCCAAAACCGGAGCCAAACAAAACAAAACAAAACAAAACAAACAAACAAACAAAACAGCTCTACACACATTAGCATTGAATCCATTACAGTCAAGTCAGTCATCTCCCCAGGAGCAGATCTTAAGAAATGGGATCCCAGGAGTTCCCACTGTGGCTCAGCGGGTTAAGAACCCTACACAGTATCCACATAGTCACATAGTTAGGATGTGGGTTTGAGCCTTGGCCTTGCTCAGTGGGTTAAAGATCTGGCATCCCCACAGGCTGTGGCATAGGTCACAGATGTGCTCAGATATGGCGCGGCAGTGCTACTGTGACTGTGGTGTAGGCCTGCAGCTCAGCTCCAATTCAGCCCTTAGGCCGGGAACTTCCACATGCCACCGGTATGGCTGTAAAAAGAAAAGGGCATGGCCAAGGAGGAGGGGGAGGGAGTGGGATGGACAGGGAGTTTGGGGTTAGTAGATGCAAACTATTGCATTTGGAGTGGATAAGCAATGAGGTCCTGCACAGGAAACTATATCCAATCACTTGTGATGGAACATGATGGAAGACAATATGAAAAAAAGAATATATATAAATAATATATATATAAAACTGGGTTACTTTGCTGTACAGCAAAAATTGACCGAACATTGTAAATCAACTATAATTGAAAAAATTGAAAGAGAAAAACAAATGGGACCCCAAATGGGTGTATCTTGAAGAAGCAAAGATCAGAGACGTGAATCATGGCCATGTCATCAGTCAGTGAAATTTGGAAAGGAGGGCTCAGTGAAGAGATTCAGCAGGAAATCACCATGCTTTGGAGGAGCAGGAGATAGCCCCCCAAAAGCATGTGATGGGCCCACAAGCAAACACTGATGACAGAGGCAGCCTTTGTTATCTATATATGTAGATGTCGCCAAGGTTCTCTCTCTACCTAAACTCCATTTTTCCTTTTAAGGAAGCTTTTAAGTAAATTCCCACTGAATTTACTCCTACTGCGTAGAGTATGGTTTTTTTAAAAGCCCACTCCCCAACCCTCTGGGCCCTTCTCTCCCTCCCCCATCCTCCCCATCTTGGACTTGCAGCCCCAAGAGATGTTGACACCATTGAGGCTGAAAGAGCCTCACGCGTGATGTGTACCAAGGAGCCGCTACCTTTCCGGCCCCAGCCGGTGTTCAGAAGGTACCATGTGCTTTGGGGCCAAGGGCACCGAGGACCCTGCCTGCCAGGCGGCTGATCCCTGTGAACGTGGGCTTTGGGAGCACTGCACCTGCTCACTGCCAGCAAAACAGCGAGGGGGCAAGGGGCTATGGTAGGTGTGCTCTCTGAAAGATGGCAGCATCAAGGTGGGGAGGCTGGAGTCAGGAGACGGGCCAGCATCTGTGGGTCCCCAGAAGTCTCTCATGGTCAGAAATGAGCCATCCCTGCGTCCTTCCCCTGCGTATGACAGGGAGTTGTCATTGAGTGTCTGGTTGCAGTAACAGAATGCCAACAGTGGCTTTGGCACTGTGTTCATTTCCTGTGGCTGCCGTTAAATGACCGCAAACTCAGTGGCTGAAAACAGCAGAAACTTCTTCTCTCACAGTTATAGAGGCTAGAAGGTCAAGGTTATTTCCACTGGGCCAGAATTAAGGCTCTAGGGCAGAATCTTCCATCTTCTGGCGGCTGCTGGCCTTCCCCTGCTTGTGGCCACATCACTCTGATCGCCGCCTCTGTCCTCACCTGCTTTCTCCTCGTGTGCCTGATCTCCCTCTGCCTCTCTCATCTCAGGGCCTGTGGGATGGGTATAGGGCCTACGCCCATAGTCTGAGATCAGCTCCACATCTCGGGATCTTCCACGGAGTCACATAAGCAAAGATCCTTTGTCCTTACAAGGTAACCTTCACAGGTCCTTGCGGAAGAGATGCAGGGTGGGCAAGAAGGAGGCAGGTGGTCCAGGGCCTTTTGCATCTCTGAGGCTAGAACAGTCCATTCCAGGGGAAAAGGGAAAAGCAGGTATCTGGTAAAGAGGGCCTGGGTTTCCCTGATTCGTCATGATTGTCCCTGGGAGCTGGCACTGTGCTGCCCTAAGAGTCCTGTTAGCAAGAGAGAAGCGGCAGAAACAGCTTGTGGGTAAGCAGAGAGCAGTGCCAGCCACAGCGGCTGTGGGCCTCCAAACCTTCCGATGCAGTCGTGGTGTAGGCTGGCGGCTACAATTCTGATTGGACCCCTTGCCTGGGAACCTCCATATGCCATGGGTGAGCCCCTAAAAAAAAAAAAAAGACCAAAAAAAAAAAAAAGAAAGAAAGAAAGAAAGAAAGAAGAGAACCATGAGCTCAGGGTCAGGAAACCTAGGTCAGGTGACACCATAGTTACTCACTTCATGCCTTCTTGACTTCGGTAGCCTTAGATGTAAAGCTGGTCTGATACCTGCCTCCCAGTTTGTTGTGTGGAGAGTAAGGGGTGTGCATGGTGCAGGTGCTTTACAAATAAAAGCCAAGATCCTTCCTTGCCCAGCACGGAAAGGCCACAGTCAGGCTGGCTCACCCGCCTCGGCGTTGGTGCCCCCGGCCACTCACCACCAATTCCATCCTCATCTAAAATGCACAAACCCCATGGCCAGACGGTTATTTTAATTAACAGGGCCTCCTACAAGCCTTTACTCTTATTTTGGTGAAAGGGAACTCTCACTTAGAGTGTACTTCTCATCCTGGTAAATCGTTGTCAGTCCTCTCGGTACTTGCTGTGCTAACATCTGTCCAAACGAACACGTTTGCTCTTAATGCAAGTGTCACGTGTAATTGGGAGAAATTCTATTGTCATAGAGCATTAATTAACGCCTACTTCCTGTAAAGCGTCCAGCCAGATTTCCAACCCACATGGAGAAGCTGGGAGATCTTGGAAGGGTCGGGGCGAGCGGTGGGAAGGCAGGGCGACTGCTCCCTCCAGAGGCAAGTCTCCAACCCCCCCAGGTGCCTCCAGCCCAGCCTGCAGGACTCCCGTCCCCCACCTTCCTTGGCCTCTCCGGGGTTGCGGCCTCCCTCGATGTCGATTTTTAATCTGGTTCCACCTGGCTGCACACATCAGTCGGCTGGGAGCCCGGGTGTGTGGAGTGTGATTTGCTCCTGGCCCCAGCCCTGGCCCCCTGCGGCCTGCCTTGGGGACAGAGGCCCTCCCCCGGAGGCCCAGAAGGTGCAGCTCCAGGAGTGGTCTCCTCACACCACACCTCCCCGCCCCCGGCAGCTGTTCACTCAGGTCTGTTTATTAACATCCCCAGCTTTGTTCAGATGTCCCCTCCGCAGAGGAGGACTCTGTGTGTGAGCCTGAGAGGGTGACAGTGCTGTCTGGGTAAAGGAGACAGCCGGACCCTCCCTTGGCCGCAGACAGCGCAGCACCCTGCAAACTGCAGCAGCTGTAGACCCGGCTCTGGCCTCCCAGCGGGGTGCCCTCAGTGTCCTCATCCCTAGGAGGGGTCCTTTACCCACCCGACGGCACTCGCTTACGAAGTGGGGGGACGAGCTCCGTCCACGCGTGGTGCGTGGAGCTTCCACCGTAACGTCCGGAGGTCATGACGGTGCTCCGTTCTCTTTTCTTTGCCTCCACACCTCGGCCCGTGCTCTCTCCCTGCGAGGGGCCGGGGTGGCCTTTCCGCCCGAGGAGCGGCAGCCCTGAGCCCGCCAGGGAGCCCGGTCACAAGACCACACGGAAGCAGCTCTAACTTCCCTTGTCCGCATCCAAGCAGTCGTCATGCGGTGACCTCCAGTCACCTCCATTCCTGGTGACTGGAGGTCTGGCGACCTAGGTTCTCCGACGGATGAACTGTAGCGTGTGTGGGGTCCACCCAGGTGGGTGACACGCTGGTCTCTCTCCCAGGGCTGTGTCGCCACAGAGATGTCCATGCAGGATTTCAACAGACCAGGCTCCGGGTAGATATGCCTAACTTGGATTTCACTGAACACTGCGTAATCTCTCTCTGATGATTGAAATCCTTCCAGCCTCTTCAGCATCACTGTGTGGAGCAGCGCATTTCCCAGGGTCCTCAGTCTAAGAGGTGGTGGGGGGCAGAGAGCTTTGCTCAGACACCCCCGGGACCCCCTTGTCCGCCTCTCAGTTTCCAAGGGCCCTCAGGCCACACTCCTCGCCTCTCCAAGAAGAGCCCAGAAAAGGCTGAACGTAAAGCCTGCCCGCCACTGGAGGGCTGCTGCTTTGTAAACATGCGCCCTGGAGCCCAGGCTCCCCCAGCCCCTTCCGAAGGCCGAGGCCGCCCCACTTTTGGGGACCCGGGGCCCGGGGCGCCCAGGCTGCCACGGCCCAGCCCGAGGTGGCCCACGGCCACGCTTCCGTTCCCAGCTCATGATTTCCTCTGCCTCCTATAATTTAACCTGCCCACATTGCTAAACTTCTGCATAACGCATTGCTGTCAGGATGTCGGGGAGAAATGATAAGCCTCCCTGAAACAGCAACCCCCGTTCCACGCGCAGAACATCGTGCCGGGGGCCCCCCAGCCCCGCTCCTCCTGCGCGTTTTTCGAGATTTTTAGCGTGGCCTCTCGCGTAGAGAGAATACCCCACTCCATGACCCCAGCCTCCTGTTAGCGGATAGATGAAATCTTTTCTTAAGCTGACGCCCTTGTCTATTATGTTTTCAAAATCCAGGGTTGCTCCTGGATTCTTGGCTGGCTGCCAGGCGGCCAGGCCCGCGGGTGGGTGAATTGCTCCTTGAAGAGGAAGTAGCTGCTTTTAGGGCGAAGGAAGGCGGGGGCGTCTCCCACCTCCCTCCTCAGAGTTCGTGGATGGCTCCAGGCAGCAGTGGGAACTTATTCCTTTGCCCCTTTTCAGGAATTTTTCCTCGGGGCCACATCCTGTAGGACTAAAGCCAGTCGCCAGCAAGCCGTTGCCTCGCTTGGTGGGTGCCATGTCAGCCGGAGCTTAGGCAGCTTCTTGGCAGCAGGGCTGCTCTATCTGACTGCAGTGTGGACGGCTGTGGGGAAGAGCTCAGAGGTGTTCATCTCTGCACAGAGGACGTTTTAGGGATCTCAGAACGGCTGCCTGTCCCTCTGCGGCCACTCCCAACATGGGCTCGTCGGAAACAGGACAGCCGGCATGCTGCATCGTGCGGCTCATGGCTCTTCATCGGGGTTGTGTGGTCTCCCCTGAGGACGGAGAGCTAAGACCAGCCTCATGTACCCAAGAGGGGAGGAAGGACAGATGCCGTACTCCTACCCTCGTTTGTAAGTGCGTATTACAAAGCCCACATGGTGGAGTTCCCACCAGGGCACCGTGGGCTAAGCATCCGACAGTAGCAGTTCCGGTCACGGCAGTGGCGTGGGTTCAATCCCTGTCCCGGTGCAGTGGGTTAAAGGATCTGGTGTTGCCGTAACTGTGGCTTGGATTCGGTCCTTAGCCCAGGAACTTCCACATGGGGGTGCAGCCATTAAAAAAAATGGGGTTCCTGCTGCGGTGCAACAGGATGGAAAACATCTCTGAAACTCTGGGACGCAGGTTCCATCCTCTGCCCAGTGGGTTGAGAATTTGGCTTCTCCGCAGCTGGCCCGGGGACTCCATATGCGGCAGGGTGACTGGAAAAGAAAGAAAGGAAAAAAAACCCCACATTTTAGGTCATTAGTTGTGTGGCCTTTTCTCCCCTTTGCCTCGTTAGGTTTTGAGAGAACAGTTTTGTCCCCGCACGGCCATGAGTGATGGGAGAATGAGGCCCGCTGACCCTTCGTAAAGAGGAGGCGCAGGATAGCTCCTTGTTGTTGGACGCCTCTAGGACAGGCTTCCGGGAGAAATGGAAAGACCTTGGGATCTCAAAGCAGGGGGCGTCCACTCTGGGCGTGAACTGCATGTCGCTGCAGAATTCCCGGCTTGTAAATGGACACGTGTGTCCTTTGAGCCCGAGTCATCAGGGCAGCAGCTAAGCGGTATAAGCCCTGGCTCTTTTAAAACTCCAGTCAGGCTGGGTCCAGGGAAGCATTTTTACCAGGGTTCTCGGTTCCTTTGGGGGCACCATCCCACTGGTGTTACCTGAGCCTCACCTCAGACAAGGCACTGTTTGTTTTGCCCAATTCAGAGTCCAATCACCTGGACTTCACTACCTGCAAAACTGAGGTCATAAACGCAGCGCCCCAGGCTCCTTTGCAGCTTGGACGTGACCGGCCACGTATTGGCACCTGGCAGCTTCCTCCGTGTCTGTGGGGGATGCGCCACAGTGTGGCCTCAGTAAGATTGTGTGTTCAGCTTAAGGTAGCAGAGACAGACGGCGTGGCAGCGGGTGTCCTGTGCTGCAGGCACTGCTGGTCCCCGCCCTCAGCATGCCCTGGCTGCTTCGTGACCAGGAGTCCAGTGTTTATGGGGAAGATAAAAACTCTGAGGAAGGGGGAGGGGAGAGGCTGACACTGAGCAAATCCCCCACCCCCCCTTTATGGAGCAGGCACCGTGCAGGTGTTAGTTGGGTAGACCCTCACCACGGCCACATGAGGTGCGCAAGAGGGACGTGGCCTCTGACCAGTGAAGCTCAGAACCAGGATTAGAAGCAGGCACCCAGCTCTGAAATCTGCGCTGTTTCCTATGTTGCTCCATCTTCTCTCGAATTCCCAGAAGCCTTTGTGCCATGCTGCAGGAGGCCCAAGGAGGCACTGGAGAGGGGAGGAGGGCTTCCTGGAAGTGGCGGCAGCAGAACCGTATCCTGAGAGATGCCAGGCTGAGCAGGGTGCCCACCTTGGCTTCTGAAGCACAGTCAGAACCACATACCCGCTGGACACCCAGGTGTTGTCTGGGCCTCCACTTCTTTGCCAAATGGGCTCAGAGCAGCCGCATTACAGAGTTACAGTGTGAGCAGACTTGGGAGATGCCAGCTCTGTGCCTAGTTGGTGCCTGGTCAGTCCTGCATTCTGCACTCTGCGAAGGCGCAGACTCACAGAATGATCCGGCGTGCCCAGGAGAAGCAAGATTGGCGCACCGAGCAGCTAGGGGAAGGGAAGCGGGTAAGTGGTGACAAGGAGTCTAGGAAGGCGTTTGGTGTCAGGTCAAAATGCACCTGGAACACCTGCTGGATTAGCTCAGAGTCTGGGTTTGGTTTGATGCGATGGGGCGGAGAAACGGGACGGTGAGGTTTTCCATGGGGGAGGCAGCAGATGAAGATCAGAAAAGTCACCCTGAACGGTCTGTGTGGCTTAAAGACAGAAAGAGGAAGGCCTTGTTCCCGAGGGGCACGGCGGTTGTATAACTCCTCGGTTTCTGGAACGATGCCTCTAATAATAGCAGTAGGAACACCTTGAATTGCTGCAGAAATTAGCTCCCAAAATGTTTGTACTTACTCTCCCTTCAAAGCTTGAAACCACCTCCTTGAGAGGGGCAAGACACAGGGATTCTTCTCAGGTACGTACCACTGCGAGCCTGCCTGAGTGATTCCAGGCTGACTGTGGGCCCAGCGGTGGGATCTGAGTGTCCACCCCCGCCCCCAACAGGCTTCCCACCGTTTCCTCTCACCTGCACATCCTCTCCCAGCCTGCACTTCATCCTCTCCCAGGCACTGTCAGTAATGATAATGCAGATGATGCTAATAATGAGCGAAGGAACAGCTGTCGTTTATAGAGCATTTACTTACAACGCGCCAGGAACTTGCTGCTGGTTTTACTTCGTTTTGTGTTATCTCTTTACAACCAAGAAAAATGCAAGGTAATGCGATCACTTACCCAAGAACACATGATGAGGATGTGGGCCTTGGGGTGGCACCCTTCCTGGGTCCCAGTGGCTCATTTGCCAGGTGAGGCATTGTCTGTAATGTCACACAGTCCTCCCTGGCATCCGGGGGCGGGTGGAGGTGAGCGTGGGTTGTTAGGACATCAAGGGCCTGACCTGCTTCAACTGGAGTAGCTTGACTTCTGTCCGTTTCATAGATTTGCCTTTCTCCAAAGACTTGACTTAGAAAAAAGTGTTCTTCAGGTAGCCTTCAGGTAGCTTTTTAAAAATTGGGTTTTTTTTTTTTAGGAGTTTGTGTTGTGGCTCAGCTGGTTAAGGACCCGACATTGTCTCTGTAAGGATGTGGGTTCGATCCCTGACCTCGCTCAGAGTATTAAGCATCCAGTATTGCTGCGCTGTAGGTCAAAGATGCCATTTGAATCCGGTATTGCTGTGGCTGCAGTATAGGCCTCGGCTGCAGTCCCGATTTCCATGGAAGTCCCAGGAACTTCCATGTGCCACAGGTGCGGCTATAAAAATAATAATAATGAAATAAAAATACATTTTTTATGTACCACATCTTCTTAATCCATTTATTTGTCAATAGACATTTAGGCTGTTTCCATGTCTTGACTATAGTGCTGCTGTGAAAAAACAGGTGCATGGAGTTCCCGTCGTGGCACAGTGGAAACAAATCCAACTAGGAACCATGAGGTTGTGGGTTCGATCCCTGACCTCGATCAGTGGGTTAAGGATCTGGCATTGCCATGAGCTGTGGTGTGGGTCATAGACGCAGCTTGGATCTGGCGTTGCTGTGGCTGTGGTGTAGGCCGGCGGCAACAGCTCCGATTAGATGCCTAGCCTGGGAAGCTCCATATGCCTCGGGTACGGCCTTGAAAAGACAAAAGACAAAAAAGTGAATAAATAAATACAGGTGCATGTATCTTTTTGAATTGTAGTTTTGTTGGGATATATGCCCGGGAGTGGAATTGCTGGATCACATGATAGCCAAGGGGGAGAGGGGAGCAGGTAGGATGGACCGGGAGTTTGGGGTTAGTAGATGCAAACTATTCCATTTAGAACAGATAAGCAATGAGAAGGTCCTGCTGTAGAGCACAGGGAACTGTATCCAGTCTCTTGGGATAGACCGTGGTGGAAGATAATACAGCAAAAGGAATGTATATATATGTATGACTGGGTCACTTTGCTATACAGCAGAAATTGGCACAACACTGTAAATATTTTCATGAAAAAAGGAAAAAAAAATTTTTTAAAGCAATTAAAGGAAGTTGGAATGATAGGTAACTCTTAGGCTGGCCAGGTGGGATAGGTACATGATAAAGCAAATTTAATAAAATGTTAAGTAGAAGAACACCGGTGTCGGGTATGTGGGGGGTGTTCACTGTAAAGTTCTTTCCGCTTTTCTGTGTGTGAAATTTTTCGTGATAACATATTACTGAGTAGGTGATTTCCGAAGACCCTTCCAGATTTTTTAAAAATGCAGCTCCCTGTGTCCCATCGCTGTCTCAGTGTACAACTACGAGAAGGCACAGACCTGGATCCCATGTTGGGCTATGCCATCGTAAAAAACTGAAGAAAACAGAGCTGAGGAAAACAGAATCTGTCCTCAGTCACTTTGGTCCCTAGCTACCTACTCGCGACGTTGGAAGTGACCAGTTTGGTTGCTTTCAGACACTCCCCTGGAAAGCTGTTTAAGTCTGTAGTTCTCCGGATGAAAGAAGGGTTTAGGCATAAAAACATCTCCTGTTTCAGGGCAGTGAGTCCTTTGGATCCATCCCCAGTGGAGGTTTCTTAAAGCTCTCCAGCCCCAATAAAGACACAGTGTTCCCATTCACCCACCTTGGCAGAGGCTTAGGAAGAAAGAGGCGAGAAACACTCACTCAGTAAGACCTGGAAGCTTTCGCAAACCCCAGCAGAGGTCACAGTCTTTACCCCTGGGGCCTGGTCCTAGCACTTTGTTGCCCTTCTTCCTCCCGCTGACCTCTCCCTGCAGCCTGACAGGGCGATTCGTGCCCCTTTGCCAGGGCCGCAGAGCACGTGTTGCAATGCACAGTGGGTGGACTTTGTCCAGCCGGTTATTAGAGTAACCTTGTCAGCACTTTCCGGGGAGTTTAGCAGGGAGTTGTGCCAAACTAAGACAAAGCTGCGCATTGAGCAGCCTCGGATGGCTGATGAGCTTGGGAGTGCCGGTTAATTGACAGGAGCTGCACTTGTCAGTCTCTTCAGGCCATGGAAGTGGATCGCTTGTCTTTTCCTCCCTTCCGCAGGCCTTCCTCCTCCGCTGGTTGGTGGGTTCAGCATGGCCTCGCCTCTGCACCCAGCACACCTCCCACCTTTGTTCTTGTGTGTTTACTGAGGAATTCATCTCACTGTGCTGGAAATGGTCTATTAAAACACTCAGGCAGGACAACACGGAGCGGGAGGAAGGAGGATGAAGGCTGGCAGAAGGAGGGAGGGAGTCATGTGCTGGTGTAATTGGTGCTTTCACCTAATGGTATTTTGTCAATTAAGGAGATACTTAGAGAAAGTGGAATTAATCCATATGGGTCAAAAGCAGCTATTAATTTTTAATCAAAGCAAAATGTTCAACAAATTGTGGCTCTGCTCAGTACCAATGCAAGCTTGCCACCAGCCTCTTCCCGAAGGATTTGGAGGCAGTCCCAAGAAAAAAGGGGATGGGGGATGCTGTTAATTTAGAAAAGATGTGCCTCCTCGCATAGCCCCCCTCCCCAAGGTGAGCTCCTCAAAGCTCCTCCATCCTGGTTCTTCAGCATCTATTGCAAATCTTGAGACACAGTAGATAGCCACGGATGTTGCTCTTCTGGGGCTCTTTGAATCCCCATCATGTATATCGCTCTGAGGCATTTCCAGAAGGTTTTAGGCGTGGCATCTATCCTCTAGGAACTTCTGGTCTGGTCGAAGAAGTATTGGTGAGGCCACTACAGAGTCGTTCGGAACAACATCTGAGCAGGTGCCACCCTGTGTGCAAACCGTATGAAGGCTGGCATTTGTTGGGCCGCCACTGTATGCACTCTGCATAGACCAACTCCGTTCATCTCTACCGTGACGCAGTGCAGGAGGCATCATTTTTTCCGTCCCCGTCTGAAAGGCCACTGGGCGCAGAAAGTTTAGATAACTTGCCCAGTGTCTCACAATTACCGGCTAGCCTGCTAGAGGCTTGCATTACCCAGTATTGTCATTGCCAGTGTGATTCCAAGAAAGCTAGTGAGAGGCAGTGCTGACGGCTCCTGGAGGGCGGTTAAAGGATGAGCTGATGTTTTTGGAGTTCCCATCAAGACGCAGCAGAAATATGACTGGTATCTATGAGGATGTGTGTTCGATCCCTGGCCTCACTCAGTGGGTTAAGGATCAGGCGTTGCCATGAGCTGTGGTATAGGTCACAGACGTGGCTCAGATCGTATGTTGCTATGGCTGTGGTGTAGGCCAGCAGCTACAGTTCCGATTCAACCCCTAGCCTGGGAAGTTCCATGTGCCTTGGGTGGAGCCCTAATAAAAGCAAAAAAAAAAAAAAAAGAAAGAAAAAAGGATGAGCTGATTTTGGAAGGCACCGGGGAGACACACTCGATGTAGGAGGAATGGTCGCCAGCCCAGTTTGGGGGGACAGGAGTGAACTTCTGGATAAGTGGCATATGAGGTTGGCCAGACCATAGTAGAGGCCGGTTAATGTACTTTCGGGATCTCTAAGGCGAAGGGGAGGGATTTTTGTTTAGGCTGCCCTGAAATTTCTTGTGGCCTGTAGGCTGTTTCCCAGTACAGGGGAAGCTCCCCTTCCCTCATTTCAGCACTTGGGCGTCGTGCCGTCTTCATTATCACTCTTACCTGCTCTGCCTCCCTCCATCTGGCATCTTCCTTTTCATTTCTGGCATTCTTAGCTTCTTTGGCTTCCCATTTAAAAAATAAAAAAAAAAAAGATAGGAAAAGAAAAAAATCAAGAAGGAACCACCATCCAGCCTCTTTCTACCAACTTTCAGAGACTGAATGAGGCTTTCTTTAGCCACTTTCTTGTCCCCAACCCCAATTTGGCTCTTGGGCTTTGAGAGGAAAAAACAGCAGGAGGACTTCGCCACAGGGATTGTTCTTTTGCCTCTGCCTGCTGACAAGAAAGCTGACCATCGGACTCTGCTGTTCCCTGACATTTGTAGTGATGTGATTTGGGGGCATCAGAAGGGCTGTATCCCCAGGGTACCTCTCCAGGCTGCTGACAGCCTGTCACTAGGGGACAAAACCTCTCGTTTCCCACTGAGAGATCAGGCTGCAAGTGCAGAAAGCCTGCGATGGGCAACAGGGTGCATTAAATTCCTTCACATTGGCTGGAAGGAGCTGGGGACACGTCGGGAGAGGTGAACCTCTTTGAATATTTTCTTCTTTGCTTCCTAGGGACTTTATCACTTGGCGAGTCCCTGGGCTGATGATAATTGGTGGTCATTTGCTGGGAAATCCCAGGGGACTCTGCCATGTCAAGAGAGATACTGGGGGGATAGAGGTCCCGTATAAAGAGCACATGCAGCCCCCACATTCTGGAGCAGTCTGGTAGGTGTTGCCGTAAGCCAGGGACGTAATCAGGATTGCCACCAGGATGGTGCCCAGAGGCGCAAAGCTTAGAGGGGGCCTGAACAGGTGTGTCGTTCAGCCCAAGGGAGGCGAGCCACTGCTGTCTGCACACCTCAGTGCAGCAGGGCCGGGAAGCAGGAGGAGACACACTGGAGTGGGGCAAAGCCTGAAGACGAGACAGAGATCAGGGCAGCACTGAGGCTGAGGTCTTGGACAGGAGGTAGGAAGGAGGTGGATGGAGCAGGCGGTGTTCTCATCATGACTTCTATACCTGGAAGGGAGTGGAGAACACCCACAAGGTTGACTGCATGGTTGATGGTAATAGCGTTAGACTCTTAACCAGTAATGAAACGCATCTTGTCTAGAAAAATAAGGTTCCTCAAAAGGATATTCACCTGAACCAGAGGTCCTTCATGTTGAGCAAGAGGAAGCACTCCTGCGTAAAGCAGGGCACCAGCTGCTATGGGAGAAACAGTTGTGTCCCAGGGAGGAAGACCTTTTTGGTGCCTAGTGATTAATATTAGATGATAAACTCAATTATATGGTACTTCTGGTCTTGCCTATCAATCTTTAAAGGCTCAGAACATTGGAATAGTGAAATTCAGTGCTTCTGTGTGAAAAGCACCTTGACTAGTCACATCTGTCAATTATGCAGTCACTCATTCTTGCCTTTGGCATAGCTGATGAAAACCTACTGTGTGCTAGGTAGTAAAGTGGGCTTTGGGGCACAGCGAAAACAAAAGGGACATGTTCCCTCCCTTGATGCAGCCTTTAAAATCACTGCTCTTCTGCATTGGTTAAGATTTTCTTGATGGTCAAAGACATGATTAATTTTTCAGCTGTCCGTGCGTATATGAAGAAAATGTATAATTTCCATTCACACCTGAAGAATATGTACATATCTATTAAATAAGATGTACTGATTTTTTCTTTTTTGTCTTGTCTTTTTGCTATTTCTGGGGCCACTCCCGTGGCATATGGAGGTTCCCAGGCTAGGGGTCGAATCAGAGCTGTAGCTGCCGGCCTACGCCAGAGCCACAGCAACACCAGATCCAAGCCTTGTCTGCGACCTACACCACAGCCACAGCAACGCCAGATCCAAGCTGCATCTATGACCTACACCACAGCTCATGGCAATGCCAGATCGTTAACCCACTGAGCAAGGGCAGGGACCGAACCCGCAACCTCATGGTTCCTAGTCGGATTCCTTAACCACTGCGCCACGACGGGAACTCCAGATGTACTGATTTTTAAAAGGAATGGGGGAGTTCCCTTCATGACTCAGCATTAACAAACCCGACTAGGATCCATGAGGATGTGGGTTCGATCCCTGGTCTCGCCTTGTGGGTTGAGGATCCAGCCTTGCCATGTGCTATGGTGTAGGTTGCAGACACAGCTTGGATCCCGAGTCGCTTTGGTTATGGTGTAGACTGACAAGCTGTAGCTCTGATTCGACCCCTAGCCTGGGAACTTCCATGTGCCATAGGTGCAGTCCTAAAAAGCAAATAATAATAATAATAATATTTAAAAAATAAAAATAAAAATGAGTGGGACACAAAGACATTATGTAACAGGTGTGTGTGTGTGTGTGTGTGTGTGTGCATGCACATGTGCACTGTTACAGTATTAAAAAGACCAATTGAAAGTCATAGTTGCATTTAAAGCTGGGACAGATGTGATCCCATTTGCCCTTTAACGAGCTGACTCTGGCTGCTGAGTAGAAGATGGACTGTGGGAGGCAGAGCAGATGCCAAAGTTTTGAGACTCACTACTGTCCAGTGAGAGAGGATGGAGAATCAGAGTAGGCAGGTGTGGGCTGGAGAGAAGAAAAGGGATTCCATTCGTTTCAGAGATCAAATAGGTGAGATTTGGCAACTGACGGAAGATTAATGGGAAACCAGTATCTGCTTCCTAGGTTGGTTGTGGGAACTCAGTGAGGTCTTACTGGCTTCATTCTGTGGATGAGGAGGGGCGATAAAGGTCTGCCTCCTCCAGCCTCTGAGCTCCCCATTGCACTGTGGGTAAAAGTGGGGTGTGCAGAGGTGGGGTTACCAGGAAGCTGTGAAGTTTCAGCCTCAAGCCAATTCACTTGCCAGGACCTCTTCCAAAACCTAACACCTCATTTTATATTCATAAGTTTGTGTTCTTTTTCTTAAAAAGCACCCGTTGCAGGTGTTCATGCATCAGACTCCACAGAGTCTCTGCCTCTCACTCCAACTAGACTCATCAGTATGACTTGGCGAGTAGGACTGAGACTGGATGACCCGCAGCCAAAGGGGAGATCTGACCTGATAGCTGGGGAAAGTATTGAATTCAGATGGGGGTCATTTGAGAGAGAAAAAGATACTGAAGTTGTACAGTTAACATTTTTTTTTGATTATTTATTGAATACTTTCTTTGGGTCAGGCACTATGTATGATTTATTTTTTTATTTTTTATTTTTTGCTGTGGTCTGAGTTAATCCTTACACCACCTCACGAGAAGGGTGCTTTCATTATCCCCATTTTAGGTGTGAGGAACCTGAGCCCAAGGGAGACTCGATAAATAACCAAATTATATGATGGTTAAGTAGGTGAGCTGGACTGGCTTCTGCGAGGCCTGACCTGGCCGCTTGAGGGCGTCCCTAACCCCCACTGCTGGAAGGTCTACTGTCCAGCCAGACCCTCTGATAGATTCTTAACTTGCGTTATCAGCATTTCATCTCCTAGAGGCTAGAGGGACCAAGGTCTAATTCTGCCCTGTTCCCCCCTAAAAAGAGTCGTTTGGTGAAGTGTCTGCAGGACAAAGTAATCCTTCTTCCATGCTCAGAGCAAAAGGCTGAGACCGCGTCTGACCTGTACTGTAGACGTCTGAGGCTTGAGGGCTTGCAGATGTACTCTGAGGGAGAAGGGAAGCCACCATGCAAGTGATGTAATCTGATTTGTGCTTCTAAAGAATCGCCGTGGAGAACAGCATACGGGAGCGTAAGAGGCTGGCTCTTCAAGTATAGCGTGAGACGCATGTGACGACGTCGCAAGGGCAGGTGGAAAAATGACCTGGAGAGTTCAGTGGAGACTCACCGTAGTCTTGTCAGGAACGTTATTTGCTTGAGGAAAAAAGCGAACAGTATTAAATGTCCCCTGGTATTTAAAATGAGCAATGGGAAATAGTTTTTAATTTCAGTGCCCCCCCCTTCCCTCCCGCCTCTACCTCTGACATCTGTGAGGATACGGCCCCAGTTAGTGGTCAGGAGAACTTCCCTGGGGTCTCAACCTCTTATTGAGCTGGTCCATGAGTAGCCCCACCGAGCCGTCTCTAGACTGTCAACCACCCAGCAGAGAAAGGGGAGCTTCAGAGAAGCAGCTGGCATATTTGGCCATCTGCTGTTGACACACAAAACCCAGGAGACATGACAGAAGGAAGCGGGAAGAGTCCATGTAAAGAAAGCCTCACCATTAAGTCGGTCACCAGATTGCAGGTCTGCTTGATGGAGGAGATTGCATGTTGACCACAGTGACTCTCCCATATGTGACACGTAGTTCTCATCATCAACCCTGTCTCAGCATCACCTGGGCAACACAGGATTGGAGGTGTGTAAACTGAGCCTGGACCTGTTTGGGGTGTCATTAGGTAGAGATTTAAGTCCATTAGCAGACCCAGTGCAGCCTCTGAAAATAAGAGGCGGGGGGGGGGGGCGGGGAGTGGAGAGGATGGGAGGAGAAACGGGGCAGAGCCGGGGGAGCCGTGGGTTGGGGCTGTGCTCTTTCCCTCTGACCCCAAAGGGAACAGCCCCTGGGCTCGGTTCTCCCCCTTTTCCCCACTTCTCTTGCCCTCCAGCAGACTAGCAACAGACAGCCTCATGTAGTAGTCTGTGTCAGAAATAACAGCCGTGGGGATCTGACCCCGGCAGTGTGTTTTCAGCCTGTGAATTTCCTGGATATCTTTACAGGGGATCATTCCTGGGGACGGGCAGGCTGGAAAGAATATAAGGAGATCAAGAAGGAAGTCAGGCAAGTGACACCTTTAAACAGGCGAAGCGAGGCAGGCTCTCCCCCTGGGACAGTTGGAGTTATGCAGAGTGGTAATTAACCCAGCAGCCCACTGGATATGTCTGTTTCACTGCACAAAGGCTGTTGAAAGAAGGATTCTTGAAGAAAGAGGTTCCAATTCAAATGGTATTTGAGTAAGTCCCTCGTTGGATATACTGTTTCTACAGTGTATGGCTCTAATCAACAAACCATGGCCATGCTTTCATGCAGGTTTTTCTTACGACTTTCCTAGTCCTGTTTTTTAGACAGAAAAAAAAAAGGCAGGCAGGGTTGGCCGGGGGTGGGATGGGGAGAAAGGGGTGGGGAGATACGTGGCTGGAGTCAAATGAAGGACTTTGGTTTCCTTTGGAGGCTCTTGGAAATGTTAAAAGAGCAGGTGTGTCATTCTTTCATACGCTGAGACTCTGAGATACTTAAGGAGATTGTCAGTTTTGTTTCCGGCTACCCCCAAATTACTGAATTAGCCTGCCTAACTTCCACTCTTTTTTTTTTTTTAACAAATATTTTTCTTGCATCTCTCCTCTATGTCAGGCACTGTTACCCGCACTAGAGATGGGACTAGAGCCCATCATGGGGAGCGATAGACAAAAGCCCCTAAATAGGTAGACTCACTAGTCTACTAGGTGATGTGCTGTGATAGAAAACAGCAGGCAGAGAAACAGGAAGGACGTGCTGTTACCTGCAGACAAGGGTGGCCTCAGTGAGAAGGTGGCATTTATGTGAAGATCTGAAGGACATGAGTGTCGTGGGGACAGGGGGTCCACAGCCGGGTCCCAGACCCACTGTGTAAGAAATGCCAGGCCTCAGGGAGAAGCGCCTGCGGTGTGTTTGAGGAACAGCAAGACGGCCAGTGGGGTGTCTGTGGCGTGAGGAAGGACATGGCCAGTAGGGGATGAGGGCAAGGTTGGTTGTTTGGGGGCTTTTCGATTTTCACGTTGGTTTTTTGGGGTTTGGATGTGGTTTCGTGGAGTAGCTATCCAGTCTCAAAACTTTGAAGGTGCGTTAGAGGGGCCGCTTCTTACCCTGAGCCTCACCCAGTGGCTGCTAATGGTTGAACGTGGAGAAGCAGAGTGTGTGTGCGTGTGTGTGTGTGTGTGTGTGCGCGCGCTCGTGAGCGTGCGTGTCTGCTTGGTGGGCATTTTATCGGCATGTGAGTGTTCTAAGACATTCTTGAAAATAATTACCAGCCACAAAAAAACATATATGCTAGCTCCAATGAGGAAAACTTTGTTTAAAAGGTTTAAGGAAACTCACCCTCCATAATCAAGATTTCAACACACCAGCCTGCATTTTTAGGGTAATCTATATTTAAGTAGAAACAGGCATCTTTGGAGAAAAACATTAGTTTCTGAGGTCTGGCCAGCTCCTGTTCTTACCCCTCTGTCATCTCTGATTGGATTAGACGTCACAGAAAATGCCTCAGATCCTCATTTCATGTGAAGTTTTAACCCCTCCAGTTGAATACCATCTTTGCGGAGCTCAGCAGAGAGAAATTACATTTCTCTCACCAGAGCCATGGCACCGAATCAGGTATCAAGGGGGCAACATCCGTGAACTTGGTTGGTTACAAGATGTGTGTCCTTCCTGAGGCTCTGAGGCTGTTACGAGGCTCTTTCCAATCACGGTCTGATCTTTCATTTTTCTGTAATGCAGTTAGACAACCTAGTTATTCAGGCAGAGACTTCTCTGGTTTTCATTATCCCTGAATAACATCTGATGCCGAAATGGGGAAGACGGAGAGGCCGCGGGGGGGGGGGGGGGGCAATGGGGGAGCCCAGCATTTTTCACAGCTTGTGTGAAATGCTTAATATTGGAAAGTCTTTAAAATATACTGTACACATACATTTCAATTTTATAAGACTAGCATAACATGTTCAAAAGTTTTATGAATTTCAGCATGTAACCAGAGTCAGCATTGGCCTGTTTTAAATAAGCCATAATGGCCTGGCAGCAAACCTGCATAGTTAGCAAATCCCTCCTCTGTTTATGAGCAGCCGTTCCTCACCAGGTCACTACAGAACACGAGCTTTATCAGTTCCTGTGGCCTCTGCACGTCAGTCCACATGCCAATTTCAGTATGATTCTGGTCTTGCGGGCACGAAACTGAGGGCATCGTGATAAGGAGCAGTTTTGTTCTGATTCAATTGAGATGGCAGGGCTCAGAGCTGCTGGAGCATCCGTCCCGGCCTGGCATCCTGAGTGGGGGCGGGGGTCTAAATGCCAGCACAGCACAGGCTGCACAGACAGCAGCCTCACCCTTTCTTCTTGGGGCCTGGAGCATGCTCAGAGCCCAGAAGGTGGAGTCTTTACTTCCAAAGGATGGATGAAAGCCCCTCCAGTGATGCTTTCTTAGGCAACGATCGCCTTTCCATAAAAGTCAAAGCACCAAATTCATCGAGACAAACCCATTTCTAGCCCTGGAGCTGCCCTGTGTCTAAAGTATCAGGCACAGCCATGCTTCTGAGAGGAGAGGGCCCTTTGCCAGCAGATCCCACAGCTCAAGGGTATTTGCCAGCTCCCCTGATAAAATCGTACTGCTTCTCCTAGCAGAGCAGAGGAGGAAGACATTGATGTGTTAAAAAAGCAGCTCAGCCTCAGGCCCCAGACTCCTCTGCCCGTAGATTCACCTTGGCCCCAGCCATTCCTCTGGAATCACCAGCCACGTTCCAAACTAGCTTCGGGGGACTCCCCCAAACCCCTTAGCACCCTGGCATCAAAAGCTCCTTTAATTACAAATGGTGCCATAGAGAACAGGCTGGAGCATTGAAATAAGACCGATCTAAGGGCTGTGGGCCAAAGAATTCTCACCGAGGGTAACGTAATTCAGAAATCTGACTCACAAGATAAAATTCCCCCCCTTTGGTTGTGGGGCCCCATAGGGCTGCCTCTCGCACCGGGGCTCTGCCTGCAGCAGTTATCCTTGCGAGCCCTGACGCTTCCAGAGGCCGACCCCAGAGTCTTCCAGAGAACAGCAGTTTCCTTTCTTTTTGTCTGAGAGCACTGCGCCCCACAGCACCTTTTTAACGTGGAGAGCCCGCTAAACATCCATTGAAAGCTCCGAGTTTGTCGGAAGTTCCTGTGTGGCTCAGTGGAAACAAATCTGACTAGTATCCATGAGGACGCAGGTTCCATCCCCGGCCTCGCTCAGTGGGTGAAGGATCCGGCATTGCCGTGAGCTGTGGTGGAGGTCGCAGACACAGCTCGGATTCTGCATGGCTGTGTCTGCGGCGTTGGCTGGCAGCTGTAGCTCCCATTCGACCCCTAGCCTGGGAACCTCCATAGGCCGCAGGTTCGGCCCTAAAAAAGACCAAAAAAAAAAAAGTTCAGTGTTTGTAAGTCTCTGTAGTTCCTTTTGAGATAAGGAACAGGTAGGTATAACCACCCACGGCGTCAAGTAAAATGCCCTTATATTTACCCCATTTATTCGCCGTGTTTGGGGGGAGGCACCGTTCAGGGGGGACGGTCGCGTTTAAGCCCTCGTGCACCGTCATGATTTTATTGCCTTCCGTTGTATTCCCTCCCCGGCAAGGCCGTCCCCAGAGATGTCCCAACTCATGCCTGTTTAGTTAGGACCCACTGCGGGAAACCAGGAAACAGATCCTGAAGCGCTTTCTGGCGGAAGCTCTTGGTCGGGACCCGGGCCGCTTTCCTTCCCCTCCGTCTCGGTCTGGCTCGAGCGCCTTTGGGGTGATCCGGGGGGGCCTGTCTCCATCGCCCCTGAAACGGAGCCCGTAACCTTCTGGAGCCAGGTTACCTCAGGGGGCGTGCCGTCTCCATCTGCTTCTGTGCCGGTCTGCTGTTCGCGTTTCGAAGATGTGAGCGGCAGGCCTGAAGCCCTGGAAGCCGCCCGGAGGCCCTGCCTGTTGGACAGGTGCACGTCCCGCGTGCGGAGGCCTCCGGCCCACGCCGTCTGCGGCTCCGCGGTCCGAGAGCAGGTTACCAGCTTGCCTTTGAGGCAGACAAACCTCACCTGTCCCTAATGTGCACACTTGCCCGTGGGGGAGGAGAGGAACCGCTTTAATGCACATTCTTGAGCGGGACCGAATCCAGCCTTCTCTCCTTCCTGCTCAAGTCTTGCTCTCAGATGGAGCCCCTCCGCGCTCCCCGCCGGCACGCGCCCCCCCCCCATCTCCATTAAATCATAGCCGTTTCCGGACGCCTCTTTTTCCTTGATGGTGTGCCCTGGCTTTATTTCCAGCTAGTGCTTTCCACCCTCGTGTTCCAAGCTCCATGTAGGCACCTAGATGGCTGGGACCACATCTGCTTATTTCCTGCACAGCGTTTAATCGTTTAAAACTGTTACTTCTCCCCCCAGCGCCTCACAGGCAGTGCTATTCAATGACAACTTTACCAAGGCCACTTGAACAGCAACAGACTACTGGATGGTCCGTCGCTGTGCTGGGTCCTTCAAGGGGCACCAGGAGTGTAAACGAGGCTCCCTACCCTCGAGGAATGAATAATCTAAGAGGGGACAAAGAGGCTGTGACAAAACTACGTGCAAAGTCAAATAATGATACAGTTCCAGGTAGGATCTGTGTGCAAAAAAGGATCAGTGCCTTGTGATTGTGACCAGGAGAGTTTGCAGGTGTTTTTGCCCGTCCCCGTGACACCTGTGTAAGGTAGATGGCCCTGGGCATCTTGGTCTAGTTCCCTTGTCTAGGGAGGGGGCATTCATGATTTATCCAAGGTTGGGGGGGGGAGGATAATGAGGGCCGGGGTTCAGACAGCCTGTGTGCCAGCGTGAGCACCAACCCATGTCTCAGTGGCTCTACCTCCCCTGGCTTCACTCTCACTGCCCCTGTGCCTGCTGGAAGCCAACCCTATCAATACATTAAGGAGGTGAGCTTTGCCTGCTGTCATTCAGCATGGTCCCAGACAAAGAGTCCTTTGAGTAGTGGTGACATTTTGGTGTTTGCATCAGAAAGGAATTGTCCAAAGACCATTCGTCCTCAGACACCCACATAAATTAGTTTTCACATGCTGCTCGTCTGTTCTAATGGCATAAAAGTACACGTAAAGTTTTTCTAAGACATGTGGTGAGTGGACTGTCCCCAGAAGTGTTAAAGTGGAGATGAGACTGCCATCTGGCTTAGGGATTTATCCTCATGGGTCAGAAGGCCAGAGTAAAGGACCTGCCCAGGTGCTCAGAATGCAGTGTATCCACCTGTGTTGTCATTTACCATCTCCGTAGGAACAGACTTGGGTTCGGATTCTGACTCTACCCATTAAAGGCTCTGTAGCTTTCTTAGTTAACCTCTCAGAGCCTGTTTTCTCATTGGTAAAACAAGCATGGTAATCTCAGAAAGTTATGGCGGTGGTTAATCACAGTGGGTATAGGAGTTCCCATCGTGGCGCAGCAGAAATGAATCCAACTAGGAACCATGAGGTTGCGGGTTCCATCCTGGCCTCTTCAGTGGGTTAAGGACCCAGTGTTGCCATGTGAGCTGTGGTGTAGGTCGCAGTCACGGCTCAGATCTGGCATGGCTATGGCTCTGGTGTAGGCTGGCAGCAATAGCTCCGATTAGATGCCGAGCCTGGGAACCTCCATATGCTGTGGGTGCGGCCCTAAAAGGACAAAGAACAAACAAAAATTATGGTGGGTGTAAACACGAGTGCCTGACCGTACTCAGTAACTGTGGTCTTTGTGAGTATATTATTATTTTCCTTGTTTTCCCTGGTAAATGTTACCTCTGTCCTCTCCATCACCTCCAGTATGTGGAAAATAACTTCCAAGCCTCCAAAGGAAGCCTTCCGCTGAAATTTAAATTAAAGATAAAACGGAACGCTCTGAAAAGAAGCATTTGCAACAACCGAAGGTGGTTCTTTAAACAACCAGATACTTATCATTTCTGACACTTAATACCTAATTATTCATCTTCCCCAAAGTCTCCAGTTGTGGAGACGCTGACAGTAGACCAGGAAGTATGGTGCATAAGTCTATTATTATATCCATTCCTGAGCCTTAGAACTTGAATTTACATTCAGAGCCAGAGGCCCTGGAACGCTTCCCCTGAAGGGAGCAAATAAAGCCCGTCGAAATCTCCTTTCCCTTCTTCCAAGGAGGATGCGAGTCCTTCCTGCGTTTTCCTTTAAGTCCGAGAGGATGTGGTCTCTGGGTAAAATCTAGCTGCCCTGACCTGTGGAAGGAAATTGCCACGTCCAGCATTTATTTTGACCTCCTAGCACCTTTGGACAGTTACAGACCAGCTCCAGGCCTCATGCGCAGAGTGCAAACGTTCTTCAGTGAGTCAGCTTGTGTCCCCTCTTCCTTTCCCAGCTATATTTTTCCATCACCAACAGCGGGATCACTGAGCCGCGTGGCACAGCCACTGTGTAGATACGTTCCAAGGTGACGTCGTCTCATTGATGTTTATTTTCATTTTTAATTTTTTTAGGGCCGTACTGGTGGCACATGGAGGTTCCCAGGCTAAGGGTTGAATCAGAGCTGTAGCTGCGGGTCTACACCATAGCCACAGCCACAGCCATGCAGGATCGGAGCCGCATCTGCAACCTACACCACAGCTCACGGCCACGCCAGATCCTTAAGTCACTGAGCGAGGCCAGGGATGGAACCCTCATCCTCATGGATCCTAGTCAGGTTTGTTTCTGCTGAGCCACGATGGGAATTCCACGTCTTCTCATTTAAAGAAAGATGGGCACACCCGATTAGCCCACCTGTTCCCAGCAAAGGAGCAAAGAAACAGCGGATCGTGTGAAGCAAAAACCACACCCAGAAGTCACTTTTCCAGCCTCCCTCAATTACTCAGGAGGAAACTAAACTTGGAGTGTCTTCTTCAAGGTTAAGCTCCGTGGAAGTGGATGGAACCTGGCCAGAGGCTGCAAACTTTGCACAGAGGGTATCCTCAGAATTGCCCTCTGCTCAGTGGATGACTGCCCTCTCATTACTCTGCCAGCACGAACCTGATGTGGTTGACACTTCCATAATTAATTTATAAGAGCAGTAACCCCGAGAGGAGCCTATTTATAGGTTTGTGCGCAAGAGGGTAAGAATAGAGATTGAATCTCGGGTCATTAACATACTTTGAGCACTTGGAAGAGTTTTGTGATGGTCAGATGACATGCTGAAAAGGAACCCACGATGGGTACCTCCTGACAATCCACAAGTCCCAGGCTCAGAAACAACAAAACAGCCAAAGAGTAAGCATACATCTCTCCCAACCACCAGAGATCTGGGGTTGTCGTGGGGAACAACTCTATCATTTCTCCTGCCTCCAAATTTGACCCGTGGGCAGTGATGGCCTGAATGCCTGACAGCTGCTGAGACCTGGTCCGGACCTTTGGTAAGATAGCAAGCATGTCCCCACCAGTCCTGCAGGGAGAACTGCCGTGACCATCCACACAACAGAGATGAGAGCGCGAGAAGGGCAGCCTTTATTTGGAAGGATGCTATGATGACTCGGATTGCCCTGTGGACCCAATCGTATTTCCTCTCTCCCTTTTTATGTTCTGTTGTTCTGGTCGTTACCTTCTTGAAAAATAACACGCATTGCTTTTCTGTTATAAACGTAAGACATTTTCAATATCAAAAATAAAGATAAGTACAGAGAAGAAAATAAAGATCACTCACAAGCCCACCACCCCGAAGTAACTGCTGCTAAATTTCCGGACATCCTTCGGAGACAGTCTTCATTCTGACATCCCACTCGCCGAGCCGCTCCCTGGGCAGGGACGCCTCCCGTGCACACACTTTCTCTGCAGATGTGCTTTCTTCCGAGGGTGGCATCAGATGCTCCGGGGGCGAGAATTCACCAGCCGCAATGAATGGCTGGTACCTCCTGGGCCCACCCTCAGGAACCTTCTCAGAAAACCACCACCTAGAGGTTCACCCCCCCCCCCATCCCTTTCCCTTCAGATTTCCTCAGTCACCCAACCCTACACCCCCTTCCCTTCCCTGTACGTGCAGCCGTGGTGACGCCACCATGTCATCCGCCCTCCGTTCCTCTTTAAGACCATACCTTCTTCTAAATCACTCACAAGGAGTTCCCTTCATGGCTCAGCGGTTAAGGAACCGGGCTAGGATCTATGAGGATGCCGGTTCGATCCCTGGCCTCACCCAGTGGGGTAAGGATCCAGCGTTGCCAGGAGCTGTGGTGTAGGTCGCAGATGTGGCTCGGATCCCAAGTTGCTGTGGCTGTGGTGTAGACCAGCAGCTTCTGCTCCGATTCAATCCCTAGCCTGGGAACCTCCGTACGCTGCAGGTACGGCCCTAAAAAGACCAATAAATAAATAAATTGCTCACGAGTCCTTGGTGTCATCCTCCTGCACAGAGGTGGTTGCCACATCTGTTGGTGGTGGTCCTTACTTGTTTTTTCCTTTTGCTCTGGTTTTTTTTTTTAATTTTTTTTTAATATCGAAACAGCTGCAAAGCTCTTCAAATTAAAGTCAGAACGGATAAGATCATCCTAAATGATTACATATGTACACAAATAATTATGACTTTTAGTTTTTTTTTTTTTAAAAAATGAATCTACAAACCCTGAGCTCCTCTAAAGTAGAGATTAGAGATTATGTCACCAGACCCTTAACACAGTACTCGGCATATGATAAATACTTGATTAATATTTATTGAATTAAGATGAAAATGAAGAGAAAATTTAATTACCCAGTCTACTTTTTTATCTCAGCGGTTTAAGTGCAGACAGAAAGGAGGTCATATAAAAATGATGAAAAAATACTATCCTAGAACAATTTTTATGGTATATCAGAGCATTTTTTTGTGTGTGCTAAGGTATCACTCTTCACCCAAGCGAGGACCCTTCTTAATGATTTTTTAAAATCTTGACGATGCCCTTTTCACTTCTTTCCTAAATGAACATTAATATAAAGCCATAAAACTTCCCTCGGAGGGCCTTATGAATTACTGCAGTGTAAGAGGGGGGAAAAGGCCATTTGCAGCCATTTGTTTTATGGAGCTTGATTCTGAAACCCAGCGCCGCCCTGACCCCTCAGGGGTACACCCCGCAGGGGCGCAGAGCTTTCTCGAGGACTGTGAGCACTGGGCCCTCTCCCTGGATGGCCCCAAACATGTCCTACAGGAGCCGAATCCCCCAAGTCAGCAGTGTTAACACCCCAGTGCTCCCCTCTGTGCACAACCTAGAAACACATGGGAGGGGGCGGACGTTAATAGTGATTCATTGAATAGCTCTTCTTCTGTAACGTAGATTGATTTTTCAGCTCGCCTGCATAAATCACTTTTGCCATATGACTCTTTGGTACTTGAGAAGAATGATGCCCGAGACTAGACACCTGGCCTGGGGCATTGGCTTTCCGAGTCTTTTTGTCTGCTGAGCGCCTCTTCCATTGCTAGCGGACATGGGGCGGGGACCGAAGCCTAATCTATAAACTATAAACAGAGATGGGAGTTTGGGGCACCCAGACTGTCCTCTCCTGCTGTGCTCGCCCTCGCTCAGCAACTTAGAGATCACTTTGGAAACCCCGAGGCCTACGGCAACCAAGACAGAAGAGGCTGAACAGGAAGCATGGGAAAGGAAGATCTAATAAAGATGATAAAAATAATAGTAGCTTACTTTTTTTTTTGGAGGCCTTCTTGTGTGCCAGGTACTCTGTTAAGTACCAATTGGCCTTAAAAAAAAAAAAAAGCAAAACAAACAAACAAAAAAAAACGAGTTCCTGTTCCTGCTCAGCAGAAGCAAATCTGACTAGTATCCATGAGGACCCGAGTTTGATCCCTGGCCTGGCTCAGTGGGTTAAGGATCCGGCGTTGCTGTGAGCTGTAGTGTAGGTCACAGACGTGGCTCACAGACATGGCCTGGATCCCACATTGCTGTGGCTGTGGCCTATCACAGCGGCTACAGCTCTGATTCAACCCCTAGCCTGGGAACTTCCATATGCCACAGGTGTGGCCCTAAAAAGACAAAAAAAGAAGAAGAAGAAGAAAGGCCAATTATATGGCCTTAGATACCTGAAGACACTTGAGGCTATTGGGTTGTTTGCAGGCAGGCCGTAGGCCAGATTATCATGAAAGCTGTCTCTCGCTGCCATTGACTTTAGCCTCCACTGCTCTGTTGTAACGGATGGATCACAAGTGAGATGAAGAAAAAAGTAAGTAGGACAGAAATGTTCATTGTGTGTGTGTGTCTGTGTGTGTGGAGAGAGAGATGCAGGTCACACACTGAGTGGTGTATACGCATACTTCTCAGTAGGGGTTCCATTTTAAGGGTAGTTCAGAACTTTGGGGTAGAAATAGCTCAGAAAGAAATGCTGCAGTAACACGGTGTATGCCTTTGTCAAGATAGCTGTCCGTCCCCTTGGATGCTTTTTTTTGACAGATCGTAAATTCACAGAATGGAGCACGTGGTTAAGGCTCACCTAGTCCCCTCTTGTCACTTTGGACAAAAGACTAAACCAACCCAGCAGGGGGGCCCCCTTGGTCTTCTTCCTACCTGCATTTCTTGGGCATCATTGGATGATGCTGATGATTAGAACCCCAAACCAGATGTCCTTTATACCCGAGGGGCCCCTGATGGGCTGGCCTGTGAGTCAGGTGGTCCACAGCCCTGCTCTGTGCTGAGTCCCTGTGTGGGTCTCTGTGTGGAAGGAAAGAGGAAGAGGGATTAGAGGCCCCAGGAGCTCTAATGTGAGGATGGAAGGTTGGACAGACAGCGGAGAACTGTGGGCTGTCAGGAAATGGGGACAGTGTGGGTGCTCAAAGAACGTCATTTTTAGGCTGATCAGAGGAGGCTTCCAGGAGGAGGAGAAATTTAAGCAGCCTCCGAGGTGGGTCGGATTGTATGGGAGCGGCCTCTGTGGTGAGGGGAGAGAGGGGAGCAGTGGCCTGTGCCCGCTCTTCTTGGCACCACGCTCATCTCCCGGCTCTGAGATGTGTCTGGGCGTGGAGGCATCACACCGATACACCCGTGTGGACTGTGACAAGTGTTGAATGCTGGGTATGACATTTGGAGCCTTCTACATGTGTTCGAGCAGGGAAGGGACACAGGGAAAGCAGGGACGCTGGTTCCACTCTTAAGCCAAATGTGAAACCGAGGCTCAGGGCTTCTGTGCCTGCCGGATGGTGGATTTGCTTAGAAAGCAGTGTGAGGGCAAGAACCCAGAGGAACACGAGTCTATGTTCTGGAGCCCTCCTGAGGGAGGCAGAGGTTAGCAGTCAGCCCTCTCATCGGACTGGCGTTTTCGGACGCGAATGAATGCCGCACGGCGGGCTTGCGGTCCTAGCCCGGCGACACCAGCCAAGTACACGTGTGGCTTTCCTCTCACGGCATCCGGACGTCCCAGAGCTGCTGTGGAGGCCGAGGGAGGAGGTCCTGCCCGGTCCTTCCCCAGGCCGCCTCCCCTTCAGCCCATCCCGTTGGGTCCAGTTCACCCATCTCGCTCTGGCCCCTTTGCCCGAGCTGGGCCTGTTGCAGACCTTCAGATATTTAATTTGTAAACACTTAATAAAGCACTGTCAGGAGGTCGGTGCGCCTTCTCTGTCGGCCACATCAAAATCAATACGTCCCTCGGGTGTTCCGCCGTGATTGTCTGGGCCGGGGAATCTAATAGGATTAAGTGTTTGGGGTCCTATCTGATGCCGCAGTCCACAGTCCTAGTTAGATGAGGTTAAAGACTGGCTTGCCAGTGTGGAGGTACGACTGCTTAGGGGTCTGAAAAATCATTAAAGCTTGTCCTCTTAAACGTTGATTGTTCCCTGGTGATTTATTGACAAAACACAAAAAAGTGCTCTATACTGCACTCTAATTATATGTATGAGGCCATAAGATCTCATGGGAAATTAAATAAAATTTACAGCTTGATGGTTTTATGCTCCTGGGAGACATACCTTCTTAATAAGATCTTATAGCTGGGAATATTTATGAGGTTAAAGTCCGTAGGCTTGAGCAAAGACCTAACCTTTCCATGGGAGAGGGGGTGGGGGCGCGTTTGGATTTCTTTGAAGATAAACGATGGTAATGAAATTTCAGGGGTCTGGGAGGAAATGTTCAGTGAGACACATCGAGCGAGCCTCCCCAAGACCTCCGGAGGACAAAGCCGTGAGGGCACCGGGATGCACCGGCCGCCGTTTATCTCGCGCGGGGCTCCTGGTGGTCCTGCCCACCTCGGAAACTCACTGGGGCTTCCTCATCAGCGTCTGAAAGAGAGGGAGGAGCCCAGTTAAGGGCAATTATCGGAGAGGTCAAGGAAGGGGAGAGGACTTGAGATGGGGAAAGGGGGAGGAACGGGAGAGGGGATATAAATGAGAATGACACTGATGGACTGGGACCCGGAAAAGGCCGCTCCACACGTTCCTGCAGCCCCGGAGGAGTTACTGGACATTCAGACCCTTGCTGTTTTACCCGATCACTTTCTCTTGTGTCAAGGGGTGGCTGGGGCCTAGGCCCTGGTCTTGCAAGGACTACAGTGTGCTCTCTGAACAAAGGATCAGAATATCTTAAGGGTGGTGGTGAGGAGGGAGCTTCTGCAGGTGGCTTAAGGACGGGACTTTCCTGACTCTGGATAGTCTGTTCACAGAGGTGCATGTTCTAAATGGTCCCAGTGATTTTTGGTATTCTTCGTCCCAGTGTCTGCATGGACCCTGAATGCAGCTCGATCCTGGAAAACGGGCTGTCGATTAAAGAACACTCTTTATTAGGCTCCCCTCCATTGCTGCTTTATTTTCCCCAGTTGCCTGAAGCGGCAGGAGGGAGGGAGGTAGACAGCCAGGCAGGCGGACAGGCAGGTACGTAGGTAGTAGAGAAGGAGCTGCCTCTCATTCCGCTGTGTAGACCTGTACTCTATCCAGGGAAGGATAATTATACCGAACTCAGTTAGGGGGAGGTCAGATGGGATCTCTTTTTCTGTTGGTTTTTATCAGTCTTTTTCTGTGAAGTTCTGCGTGGCCCTTTCTTGGGGTGTGTGTATTTCAGGGGACCTTGGCAGGGGCTGGGGATCAGGCTATAGAGGGTCTTGGGATAGATGGTGTGTCATCTCTCTGGGGCCTTGAGACTTCGAGATCCTTGCAGCTGTGACTGTGGGGGGTGGGTTGAAGGGGCAGTTTCCTGTGTGCTGTCATTTATCCAGAAGAGGCAAAGCCCCCGCCTTTGGAGGCCCCCGCCCCCACCCGCCTACACTCATGGGAAAAGCAAAGGACTCTTTTTTTAAAATTACTCAATGAATTTTATTACATTTTTCATTGTACAATGACCACCACAACCCAATTTTACAGCATTTCCATCCCGAACCCCCAGCCCATCGCCCCAGCCCCCAACCTGTCTCCTTTGGAAACCGTAAGTTTTGCAAAGGCTACGAGTCAGGATCTGTTCTGCAAAGACGTCCATCGGGAGCAAAGGACTCTTTGAGTAGGATACACTTACACGTGTGGACCTGCAATGGGGACACACGTGCACTGACAAGCATCCTCACTGTCCTTATTGTCAGTTAGTCAGGCTCCTCTCCTTCCTTCTTCCAGAATAAACCAAAACAAGACAAAAGGAAAACCGAACAGACCCTGAATGCGCATGACAGGATTCCTTAGAGCCCAGCTCTCATTTCATTTCGGAGTTGACCTTGGAGGAGGGGGAGAGCGGGCCGGGGGAGGGGAAGGGAGCGGCTTGGTTCTGGGCCAGACCTGCTCGCTCTGGTTTGTCTTCACGCTCCCTCTCCCTGGACCCAGTTTCCTCATCTGTTAAATGAAGAGCTAAGGCTAGATGATTTTAAGGCCCCTTCCAGCCCTAAAATATGACTCAACGGTTCTCGAATTGATATCGGAGAACGGAATTTCTCTCTACGGCTTGCTCTGGCCTTTGGAGTGAAAGTGAGCTGTCTCGTCAGTTCAGATAGAACCACTGAAGCCCCACGTCTCAGATAAAAAGAGAAGAAAAAAAAACTTATTAAAGAGAGCTAGGTTCCCCTGATAAGCAGCAAGTGAGAAATCCCTGATTTAATTTAAATATGATATTTCTGTCTTCATTAATTTAAAGCATGTATATGATAATGTATCCTTTTTTATTTAGTGGTCTATCCTGGAGGGAAAGAAAGGCTGGTTGTGAAGCAGAGGGGTAAAGGTTTGGCTATTTTTTAATAAAGATGAATCTCCCTAAAAATGCTTGAATTATATGGAAGTAAGATTTGTTGCAAGTTACAAATCAAAGCCTGAAATGTCACTTATCTCCTAATGATACTTCTACACAGATTATTAATTTCATTTTCGAAGCCCAATGAATGTTATATTTTATGACATTGATTAAACATCTTGCTGCCATCTACCCATCCATCCTTTTCGTTTTCAAAAATCCATATCGGAATTTAACAAAAACAGCTCATAAATTTGTATTTTACAGCCTAGCCAAGTCGACTGGTTCCCCACTCTGCGTACAACCAGACCCATCCGGAACCCTGGGCTCAGGCCATCTCCACTCCAGAAGTCAGGCTTTTCTAAGCTGACCTTGCGTTTTGTTACCAGCATAGCAGCAGGGGATTTATTTGGAAAAGTACATGTGGCTTCTGGAGCAGCAGAGCCACGCGGGGGGCTGCAGGGCAGCTGGGAGAGCCCCTGCCTGGGAGTCAGGGACTCTGCTTTCATTCTGGCTCTTAGACAAGCCAGTTACCTCCCTCTTCTGTGTCCTGGGGATAATTACAGCCTCCCCGCGTTGGCTCACAGTGTCACTGTGGGATGAACGAGATAATAGATGTGAAGGCTCTCCAGCCCTTCAGAGGGAGGAGGGCGGCCGTGGATTTAAGAGCCAGTAAAGGACAGGATAGGCTGATTGGTTTTGGATCCACCTCAGGCATTTTAGGAAAGGTTTAGGATGACTCTTGAAAGCAAGAAGAAAAGGCTTTCAAAACTAGGTCCATGGTGGGATTATTTATTGTACTTTTACTGGTAGAAGTACCTCTGGTTCCTCCAGACTCACACCTGTGTTTCCTCAAAACCACCGTGGGCTCCTCCTCTGCCCGGGGGGGGGGCTCCGATTAGAAGACCCCGTTTGTTCCCGTGGCATTTCCCTCGCAGTGGCGTGTGTAATTGCCGTCTTTTCTGTCTGGAGAGGCTGCTGGCACCTGGGTCCCCATGTCAGGGTGCAGCTGTGCTGTCCCTCCTCCAGGAAGGAGCCATATTCGGAGGATTCTGAATCGACTCTGCAGGAGAGATTCAGGGCCAGCCCCCCAAAAGCTGCCACGTATTGAAGAAATAACCTGTTAAGATGGGGTGGGGGGAGGTGGAACCTGAGGATAAACGATTCGGCAAGAATTGATAACATCAGGGAAAACACTGTTATATCAGAAGCAGCCTTTGTCCAGGGAACCTACCACAAATGGGCAAGAGGCTTGGATGGGGCCATGGGAGGGGGGGCAGGGGCAGCGAGGCTGGTGCCCATGGGGACCAGGGAGGGTCAGCACCAGGAGAAACAGGTGCTGCCAGGTTTCCCTGGAGGCCAGCGCATCCCTGCAGCCGTGCACACAGGTGCAGAGTGGAGGTTGGGGAGGAACTGCCCAGACCCACTTCTTACCTCTCCCATCGTGCTGTGGCAGGTTCTCAGAGTGGCGTGTCTTGCCCCCCTTTTCTGACTCATTTCTCTCCCCTCCCCCCACAGTGTGCTCTGGCACTAGGGATGTTGCATAAAGGGGAAATATGGCATGTTTACAGAGAGAATTTTCAAGAAGTGTTAATTTAATATGCTAAAGTGTTCCCTTCAGCATTTTACCTTTCTTGTTGTTTTCACAAAACAGCCAAGGCTAAATAATGAGCCCAGGGCTGTGCCCTTTGGTAGCGAGATAGCTCATTACCCACTAGCGGCCTCCATCTGCCCTCATGGCTGCATAGGGAGCCATTACGATTATGATGGAAATCTCAGAAGCCATTACCAAGATGCAACAGAGGGCCTACTGCAGACAGCCTAATGGACTAATTTGTAATTGGGAGAGGGAAATGAGTTAGCGAGCTGGGGCCGGTTTTGATGAGAGTGGAAGTGCGCATGCTAAATGTGATAAATGGCGAGGAATGTGTGTTTGCGCAGTGGGCTCTACAAGGCTTTCCATCTCTCCCGGGGATTGGCGGCGTGCTGACAGGCCGTGAGGAGCGGGGAGGAAAAGGCTCGGGGGAGGCGAGCAAGATTCAAGGAGAGTAGCTAAGGATAAATCGGTGAGGAAAACGAATGGCAGTAAAATCCAAGGAAATGACTGCATCTGCCATGAAAGGAGTAATTAGGAAGCATTTGGTGTGCGTGTCTTTAACCATTAAAATAGGGACGAGGAGGAGCCCTGGCGCTTGTTGTGGGAAAAGGGAGGCCGGGGCTGTGCTCTTCCAAGAGGGGAGCCCCTCGTGGAGGGCGCCGATGGGAGAGCAGAGCTGGTGGTGGTTCGCGCACCTGCCGATCCCTCTTTCCTGAACCCGCAGGAGCCTGCGCTGCGCTCCCCAGGGCCGCTGGAGATCCCGCCAGGGCAAGGCCCTGCAGGCCAGAGGCAGGCGTCCAGCAAGAGAAGGAGCCCGGGCTGGGGGCGCCAGACCACCCGTGCAGCAAGGCCAGAAGGCACCTTGGCCGGAGAGTGGGGGCGGGGGTGCTGGCGAGCCCCCTCCTAAGCCCTCAACCCAGCTGTCCAAGCGGAGGCGGGCTGGGGGCTCGCGTAGACGCCCGTGGGACTGACTTCTAAAGGCCACATTTCCTTCCACTTGCTGGTTGGCCCCCAACACTTCTGGAGGCCGGGGAGAGAGGGCCCCCGGCCTTCCTGAGGGTGGCCTGGGCCTCATTCTCTCTCACACTGCTGTTCCCCAACCGAGACCAGGGCCTGCTTGCAGGGCTTCGTTTCTCTTGTTTTCTTTGCCATGGAGCTCCTCAGCGCTGCCCTCCTGCCCTCCAATCCCGCGTCCTCTCCTCTCGTGTCCTGAGCGCCTCGGCCCCAGGCCTTCGTGCGTCCCCCTCTCTCAGCAGCCCGCCGTCCTCAGCCCTTTCTCCCGCTCACGTTCTCCCTCTCGGGACGGCCTGATTTAAACCTCGGAGTTGTCCTGGCTCTCAGCTCCCCAACATTCTCGTCCTTTTTGCCCAGGAAGACCTTTCAGCCTTTCTGCACAGCCTGAGGGAAGACACGTAGTCAGTTGGGGAAGAAGGAAGGGCTGGAACCAGTGAACCGTGGCCCAGCCCAGGGCTGGCAGGCCCCTTCCTACGGTGAGAGGCTTGGGGGGGGCGGGGGGCTGGCTCCCGCCCCCATAATATCCCCATGTGCAGAGGAGTTTTCATTTTCTTCACCAACCACCAAAAGATAGGATTTCTGCTTCTCTCCCTCATGGGATCCTGACCGTCCTGTTCAGCAGAATTCCACTGACAAGCCTATGTGATTGATCACATGATGGATCCCACCTACCTTTGAAATTGAACTTGAGGACACCAAGCAAAAAAAAAAAAAAAAACCCAGATACATTGAGACCCAAAACAGCTCAATCTGGGGAGAAAGCAGTCAATCAATAAAAGAGGCCGAGAAGCACTCCCAGATATTATAAGCTAAAGGAGTGATTGAAAAACACACAAATGTAGTCCTGAGTTTCCTAGATGTCATGGAAAGGGGGCCGCTGAATGGATGCCTTTGCTGACTCGCAGAAGCGTATCATTTCAACGGGAGAAACGGACTTTTTCCCAGCTAGTGTCTGCTGTTAAGTACACCATCAGTTATGCTGTCAGTGCCCCTTAAACCAAGAGCCTCATCAGACATCCCCATTGATATGAGAAGAAAGATGGAGATTTTCTACCTAAAGCTATTGCTTAGATGTCCTTTAGTAAAAGCCTCCCATTGTGTCAGCCCTGGACGGAGCCCTGGAGGGACTATAAAATTCAAGTGCCTGCTGTGGCCTGGCTCTTATGCTAGTGAGGCAGACCTATACTTGGATAACTAGTCCAGTTACATAGACAGTAACAGAGGGCTTAGGAAACACACAAGAAGGCATCAACCTGGTCGACAAATCTTTTATTGAGTGTATGATGTGGAGACACAACAGTGAATAAGTGACATGACCCCTGTCCTCATGCAGCCATGGTCTGATTCTGAGCCAGGGTGGGAAGAGGGGGTATTTGAGGTGTGCTGTGAGGCTAGAAGGAGTTCATTAAAAATCAGTAGTGGGAGCTCCCATTGTGGCTCAGCAGGTTAAGAACCTGACTAGTTTCCATGAGGATGTGGCTTTGATCCCTGGCCTCAGTCAGTGGGTTAAGGATCCAGTGTTGCTGCCATCTGTGGCATAGGTCACAGATACAGCTCAGATCTGGTGTTGCCATGGCTGTGGTGTAGCCAGCAGCTGCAGCTCCGAGTCAGCCACCGGCCTGGGAACTTCCATATGCTGCAGGTAAAGCCCTAAAAAGAAAAGAGGAGGGAGGGAGGAAGGAAGGAAGGAAGCAGTAGCAGTGAGATATCCAGGAATATCGCATATATTTGGATATTCAACATATTTCTAAATGTACATCCAAGGGGAAACTTGAAAATATTTTAAACCGAATGGTAATAAGAATACATCATATCAAAATCTGTGGATTGCAGCTAAAGTAGCACTCAGAGAGTTTTACTCGATAGTTTTACATGTTTAGAGTAGAAGAAAGGTCCAAAATCAATGCCTGGGTTCCACAGTGAGAAGCGAGGAAAAGAAGGTCACAAATATGCCCAAAATGAGACGAAGGAAGGAAACAATAAATAGCTGAAATTATAGAAATAGGAAACAGATAATTGAGAAACCCTTAGCTCAAATGAACGCAGAGGAAAAACACACTAATACCAATATATCAAGCATGAAAATGATATTATCAGTACATTAAAAGGATAATCAGCAGAAGAAAAAGCAAAAAAAAAAAAAAAAGAAGAAGAAGAAGAACCAGGACAGAAGTTCACTAGGCAGAAATGGAGAGCATGAAGTTCAGAGAACCAGACTTGCTAGTTCTGTGTGGGTTTGGGGGGGCATGGGGAGAGGGATTTGGAGTAGAAGCCATTGAGGCCCCTAAGAGGAGTGCTTAGGATCAGCTACTAAACAGAACTGTCCTTTCCGCAATGACCCTGCGTGGCCAGGCCAGTGAGGTCCCCAGTGCCCGTGTCGGGATGTGCTCTTTGACCAGTAGATGCTGAAGCTGAGAACAGGTCAGCAGGTGGATTGTAAGACCCTGCTTTCAGGGCACCTGAACTTCCTAAACATTTTTGGAAATGGGATATTTTTGGACAGTAAGCAACTCTTAACAGATCTGAGTTTGCAGCCCCCAGAATATGAGGGGACTTTGTTTCTCACCACCCCTCCCCTAACCTATTGGCGCCTGTCAGTTGGGCTCACAGGTTTCAAAACCAGTCTGATGCCATCTTAGACCGTGCTAACCATCCTGCCGCGGGTTATGTACTTCTGAGATGGAGCTCTTTTTTAAAACGAGCCTGCATGTTCATAGCAGAAGATGCTTGTCAGAGACTGGCTGCTCACTTAGAGCTTCTAAGCCAACAGACAGGAGCCCGTGCAACACCCAAGAGAGTAGGGGTGAAGGCATGGGTGGGCTTTCATCCACGTCACAGGACGGGTGCCCTGAGTCTGTAGACAAGGTCCTCAGCCGCACAGCGACATCCGAAGGTCCCCCACTGCTCGGTCTTCCACCTGCAGGAGTTCCTGGCTTGTCTCCGTCACTCCTGGTGAAACTGGCCCTTCCTTGCAGTCTTTCTCCTCCTTCCACCCCAGTATCCATCTGAAAGGCGGTGTTTCATGGGGACAAAGAGTATGGGCTCCAGAGCCAGACTCTGTGGTTCTGGTCAAGTTGCCAGCCCTCGACACCCCTCAGCTGACCATCTGTAAAATGAGAATGGCCAACTCACAGGTTGTACTGATGAGTTAAAGGCCCTCCTATACCTTCAAAGGGCCTAAGAGTGCAGGCAGGAAGGGTCAGAATGGGTGAGGCGCCCTGTGCTAAGTTGAGGGGCAGAGCCCTGGGCGCTTGTGTCTTTAGTTACCTGAGAAGCATGGCATTAAATAGCAAATTAGAAACAAACAAACACACAGACAAAAACCCACCATGACAGGTTGACAGCTGGTAAGTGGTAGAAGTAGTGTGAAACCTCAGCCTTGGCTGTGGGGCTCTTGCGTCCCAGCTCTTGGATTCCTCAGGCTAATTACCCTCAGGGTCCTCCTTTGATGGGAGGCTCCTCCCTGTCCCTCCCAGTGTAGACACCAAGTAGCTGGGGTCAGACGGCAGAGTTAGGTCAGGAGTCCCTGCCCTGTTGGGGCTGCTGTACGCTGGCCCTCAGTTAAGGCTGAGGCTCTCATGGGGACCTCGAAGCTTCCTAGACAGTTTACTTCATGGCCTGGAAGCTTCCACCTTCCCCAAAATAGCCTTTGAGCTGATCCAGCTGCCGTGGCCCCAGGTGCTGGTTGCTTGTGCTGTGACATTGGGTCAGGCGGGAGAGGAGTATCTTGAAAGGGCAGGAAAACCAGGGTAGGGATGGGGAGCAGGAGGGAGGCAAGGAGCCCTCGTGGAGGGATTCCACTTCTTCAGTGAGAGTGAGTCAGCTGCCCGGGTTTGACCTGCCGTTTTCAGAACATTCTCCAGGCTTGCTACAAGCTGCTACGTAGATATTTCCACTGGAAATAAAGAAGCTGGCAGCCCAGGAAGGCCAGAGGATCTGCTCAAGGTCACACAGCTACTTCCAGACGCAGTGGGGACAGGAGCCCAGAGGGGCCGCCCCCGGGGACTCCCCGCAGGGAGCCGTTCGTGCAGAGTCGCTGTGAACTGCCCTCTGAGCAAACTGCACGACCCGCTCTTGGCAGGAGGACAGGCCTGGCTTGTAGCAAGACCAAGGCAGGGCGCTCTGGGACCCCGCTGACACGGCGTTTGAAACCCCGCCGGGGAAGAGGAGCATCCTGGAAGTTTAGCCCTCCGTGGGGCGTTTCTGAGAGCGTGGCGTTCTCCCAAGCGGGATTTAATGAATACATTATAATGCCTTCTGCATTTTTATCCATGTTGTGCGTGTCGATCTGCCCTCCCCATGTAATTTCCCTCTCCCCCTTCTGCATACTGTATTTCTTTTCATGCCACTGGATATTCGTTTTTCAAAATGCTCCTTCTCCATCACGGCTGATCAGGGCGCCCACCTCCGGGTTCTGTGTTCATCAGTGTGTGTGCTCCGAGCCGGGACCTCGGAGGAGGGAGCGGCAGATGGTACGTTCACACTTCCAGGGAGGTCACTCTTATAGGAGCTGAGAACTGGAGAAAGGAGAGTGGCCTAGGACCCCCAGTGGTGTGTGAGGCCCTCAGGGGGTGGAAGGTGTCTGGCCCGTCTGTCTCCAGCGCTGGAATGGAGGCTTCCACGTGGAAGCGCCTCGCGCATTTCTGGAATCTGGGTATCAGGGACCAGGCAGATGAATGGAGAGCGCCACGCCGAAGTGGCAAAGTCAAATCTCCTTTGGACCGTTGAGTGCGGGCACCTTCGGAATCAGCTCCCCCTCTGGATTCCATGGCAGTGTTTTCCCTCAAATTTATTCTGCCCACTTCTCAGGATTTCTTTATGTTCTTAGTGGGGAAAGGGGATTCTGTTCTTTTTGAAGGAACACACTCACTCCTTTCCCCCCAAGTGCTCCGTCAGGGTAACCGTGATTGTGAGATCAGAGCAAACTCTAGAAGGAAATAACAAAGCATAAGAATGAGCCTGAATGGAACTTCTCGTGTGCCATCTTTAGTTTTCTACCCTTTCTGCTGGTTTATTAAATAACCTTTCTTGGAAGGTCTACTGACTCCTTTGAAAAAAGATACTTACGTTACATTGTATTATAATATACTAAGCAGTGTTATTACCAGGATGTTTTGAAGGACATGGAACAGTCTTTAGAACTGAGATCCAGTTCTAGGAAATTAAATAAAGTCCACTGAACAGAAAAAAAAAAAAAAAAAACGTAACATGATAGGGCAGAAAAAATGGTCCCTGCCAAAAAAATCAACCGCGAAAGTAGAGAGGATGTATATGCAGCAAATCCTCAAGTTCAAAATTAAAATAAAGAAATGGGATGATGTGATTTGAAATTAGCTTCCTCTTTGAACGAGGCACTCAAGACTGAGAAGAAAGCAGACCTCTTCACTGCAGACCTGGCCTTTGTGGAGTTCCTGTTGTGGCTCAGCAGTTTAAGAACCTGGCTGTTATCCGCGAGGATGCAGGTTTGATCCCTGGCTTTGCTTTGTGGGTTAAGGATCCACGAGCTGCTGTGTAGGTTGCAGATGCGGCTCGGATCTGGCGTTGCTGTGGCTATAGTGTAGGCTGGAAGCTGAAGTTGTGATTCAGCCCCTAGTCTGGGAACGTCCATATGTTGCAGGTGTGGCCCTAAGAAGGAAAAAGAGAGAGAGAGAGAGAGAGAACTGGCCTTTGTAACCAGTATCTCACCTTCACCAAAAGAGCACTTTAGTTAAGAATCAAGGCAAGTCATTGCTAAGAAGCTTGTCCTCGTAAACCAAGAGGGATTTTCAAAGAAACACATATCAAATTGGGAAATCCATGCTCATCTTCCCCTTCAGAGCCTAGGCTTGTGTATATTTTTTTTTTCAAAATAATATTTATTTTACAAGCAATCAGACTCTGACACAGTATTCTTCTTTCTATCACTTTTGAAAAGCACGGGGGGCCTCGGGTTGACTCGGCCACATGGTCAACTTCCTAAAGAGCTGGTTTGGGAAGCGTGATGAAGAAAGTGCCAGGATCTGTCTGGGTGCTTTAGGGATCCGAGCCGTGATCAGAAGGAGAAGGGGAGTTAGGACTGGCCCCAACTGGCCCACTTCCCTCGTTTTGTCTTTCTTCCTCTTTTAATGAGCTCCCCGCGTCCTCACTGGCCCTCTCCCGCCCTGGTCCCTTCAGGCCTGCCAGCTGCCATTTTTCCTTTCACTGTAGCCTCCGACTCAAAATCCACTTAAGAGAACAGGCTGAAGGCTGCTGTAGGCCCGGAAGTGATTTATTGCTTTATAGAAACTTCACTAAACTTCCCAGTTGGATTTCTCTAGTTCTGAAAATCAAACAAAGTTCAAAAAGTAAACATCGCAGGTTGACATCCCAGCCCGAAGCAGCGGAAAAATGTCTCCTGTTAAATTTTTTGGCACATAACAGAATTTACGAGCATTTTCAATGTTTTGATTTTTTTCCCCCAGTCGCTGTTATTCCTCCCCCCCCCCAACGCCGCCCCCCAGAGTTTAGGTGTGGAGAGATTATGTTGGCTGGTTTCCATGGTGACACCGAAGCAAAGTAATTTTTTAAAGTAGGTTTCTACTGTGTTATTTCACATGCATGAAACATCAACATCTATGCTGTGTGGCTGTTACCCCCAAATGCAAAGACATATAAATGGTTGGGGTATTTTATATAAATAGACAAGTAGGGGTGATATTTTCCTTGGTCTCGTGCCAACCCTAATAACAAAAGTCTCTCAGTTACCCAGGCACCTGGGAGGGAACAAGAGAACAGTTCTGCTCAGTGTTAAGCAACCTCCTCTCCCATGAATAACCATCAAAAAAAAAAACACGCACAGCGCACATTTAAAATCCACCTCCTCCACTCACAAACTAGGGCTCAGATGAGATGTTCCCTTGGGGGTTCTGTGTCTAAATAACCAGAATTTTAAAACCTTCACCTGTATTTTCAGTCTCGCTTACTGGGTCAGCCCCTGCAAGGAGCCCCTTATCTGTCCACGGAGTCATCTAGAACCTTCCTGCCCCAGGAAACACGCAGATCCCTTCAGAGAGACGAGGTTCGGGAAGCTGCACTTGGAGGGCCAGGAGTTTGGCAAAGTTCTCCCCTCTTGGCTGCCACCCCAGGGGACATGTTAAGAATCAAAGGAAGTCATTGCTACACCATGAGGGATTTTCAAAGAAACACATATCAAATTGGGAAATCCATGCTCATCTTCCCCTTCAGAGCCTAGGCCTGTGTACATGTGCTTGCACACACACACACACACACACACACACACACACACACACACACACCCCTGTGGCTTACTTTCTTGAAGGTGTCAAGTCAGAGTTTTGAAGCGGAAGAGACGGGATGAACTGTTTCATTGTTTCCCTTCCATGGAACTTCTGTGGAACCACGGTTGGCTATACTTGGCGCCGGGCTTGGGGAGGAGCAAGAGGGGCAGGCGCTGCCTTATCTTTGGGAAGCGTGAGCTTCGGCTCCCATGTGGAGCGTGCCCTCAACTTTTCCACCTTCTCTCCTGCATGTGGTTTTGTGAACTTTCTACTTACAGTGGAAGATCGTTTTTTCTGCTGCACTCCCGTTGTTTTATTTTTATTTTCTAGATAGTATTTCCTGCTATACTCTCCTTGTTTTTCTCTTTTTATTTTCTTTTTGCAGCCACACCCGCAGCATACGGAAGTTCCCAGGCGAGGGGTCGAATGGGAGCTGTAGTGGCCAGCCTACACCACAGCCACAGCCACACCGGATCTGAGCTGCGTTTGCAACCTACACCGCAGCTTGTGGCAACGCGGGATCCTTAAGCCACTGAGCGAGGCCAAGTAAGGAACCCACATCCTCATGGACACTTTGTCGGGTTCTTGACATGCTGAGCCACAGCAGGAACTCCTCTCCTGTTTTAAAATTATGGTGATAGAAGTCTAGTTTGCCTAGCCCGTGAGGAACAAAGCTGAGTCAGGAATTCAGGACCCATTATTTACCCCTCAAATCTCATGTTACAAATCCTGCACTTGGTCCCTGCCATGACAGCCAGTCTGCTCGCGTGCAAGGTGAGCGAGTACAAGATCGCAGATGTGCACAGACCCGCAGGCCGTCAGGAGGAGGTCAGTCTTTAAGGAAGAAATATTTACTGAGCACCTGCGACCTGTGGGATGCTGCTCTGGGGGCCAAAACACTGGAGAGTCCCTGCGTCCCAGTGGGGAAGGGGAAGATGACGCAGAAATGAGGAGGTGCATAGCCTGTCGAGGAGAAGTGCCAGGGAGAAGATAAAGCGGGAAGGGGCGTGAAGGGCTGGGGATGAGGAGAAGGAGCCTTGCGTCTAGAGTAGGGCAGGCAGAGAAGGTCTTAGGAGGGAAACATTTGTTAAAGGCACTAGAGGAGCGAGATCTGGACCTCTGTGGCAGCTTAGCGGTTAAAGGACTCTGCCTTGTCACTGTTGTGGTTTGATCCCTGGCCTGGGAACTTTTGCATGCTGTGGGTGCCACCAAAAAGATTTTTTAAATAATAAATAAAATAAAGGAGGAGGAGTTCCCATCGTGGCTCAGTGGAAACAAATCTGACTAGCATCCATGAGGACACAGATTCGATCCCTGGCCTTGATCAGTGGGTTAAGGATCTGGCATTGCCGTGAGCTGTGGTGTAGGTCGCAGACACGGCTCAGATCCCGCATTGCTCTGGCTGTGGTGTAGGCAGGCAACTACAGCTCCGATTCTGCCCCCTAGCCTGGGGCAGAACCTCCATATGCCGAGGCTGCGGCCCTAAAAAAAAGACCCCAAAAAATTAATTAATTTTAAAAATAAATAAATAAAGGAGTGAGCTCTGAGAATCCAGGGGGAGAGAAATCCAGACAAAGAGGAAGAGCTGCACGAATTCTCCTTAAATCTGCAGGTGCCAGGCCTGTACTTGCTACGTGTGTTTGTGCTCACGATGCACTGTGTGCTTGAAAACTTTTCTCAGATTCTGAGCTTGGACGTGGCTTTAATGTTTGCCTTAACCACGTCCCGCACTTGGGGAGCTCTTTCCTGGGTGCACTGGGAAATCCGTGATCAGCAGTGCTGGGCTGGTGTCACGTTATCTGGGTGGAAAAAGCAGAATTGCTCTGGCCTCCATTGGCTCTTGGGGTGGTGACTTGATTTTCTTGGTGTTTAGTGCAGATCAATGAAAACACGTTTGGGCCCTGATCGCAAGTGTTTCTCTTAATAGGAGAGCATCGCGTTCCTATCAGATGAATCGGTAAAGGAAGGGACTTGGGGCAGGGGCGGGCAGAAGGGTTCTTATATTTTAAATGCCAGTCAGCTGCAACCACTAGTTATCTGGAGTCTGTTCAAACTCATTTGGAGAACAGTTGAATTTTTAAAGTGCCTTTTGATTCTCTCTTTCATTTATTTTAACTGATCCGCTGGGATTAGGAGCTTGGTAGGGGAACACCAGAACGCTTGCCAAAATGTGTGAATAATTAGAGCTCCGATGATGTATGCCAGATAGAAGGGGAGTATTCACACTTCTGATTAGATTCAGCTAAATGCAGTTGTAAATCACTGCTGCCACCGTCCCAGAGCCCCGGCAGGAGCTGGCCGGGGAGAAGGCCAGGGGCGGTGAGGAGGTGAGGGGCCGCCCCAAGGCTTGGGGTGCGGAGGAGGAGGGCTTGGAGGGCAGCTCGGCTTCCAGCAGCAGCTCCCTTACAGTTCAGTTCTGTCATCTGGAGTCTTGCCAGGCACCGAGCTGGCTGCCACCTTGACAGATATGGGTGAGCTGAGTCCCTGTTCTCTGGACACGCAGGCTCAGGACGGGTGCATGAACAGCTCTTGTGTGCTGGGATGAGTGTGTCAGGACAGACACCAGACCGAGAGACCCCAGGAGAGGATCCGGTTGTGCAGGAGGAAAGGAGCAGGGAGAAATGCTTTTCCTTCACAGGCAAGAGGCAACGCTTGAGAGAGCCCAGCAAGGTGTGGGAGTGGTTAGGGGCACTCCCGCACCAAGGGCGCAGCATGTGTAAAGGGACGGGGATTAAAAGGCCTCTCTGAGCACAGCGTGCAGTCCTCCTCCGCTGGAGACGGGGAACAGGTGAGGAGAAGGCTGGACGAGGAGGAGGCCAGCGAGGAGATTGCACAGCAGCTTAGGTTAGGCTACAGAGGGGCTGCCGTGCTCACTGAGAAAGCGCCTTTTCCGTGGCCCGCTGCTCCAGAGGTTCTGAGGCCCCCTTGACAGTCAGAGGCTCCATATCCCACCCCCATGAGAGAACCCTCTTTAGGCACAGCCAGTGATGGGAATGCCTTGGTCTTCTTTAGTTATGTTAGGGCGGGGGAAGGAAACGTAGAGAATCAGGCTCTCAGCGGTGGGGAGCCTTTGGAGGTCAGGCAGGTGAAGAAGGAGATACCAGGTGGCTAACTTGGGAGGGTCAAGCCGAGCTGTAGCGCCGTCCGCGTGGAGGAGAGTGAGCCTACAGACCCCTAGATTGGATGTAGGTGGGAGGTTACGGTCAAGATCAGTGATGGTGGGAGTTCCCGTCGTGGCTCAGTGGCTAACGAATCTGACTAGGAACCATGAGGTGGCGGGTTTGATCCCTGGCCTTGCTCAGTGGGTTAAGGATCCGGCGTTGCCGTGAGCTGTGGTGTAGGTTGCAGATGCAGCTTGGATCTTGTGTTGCTGTGGCTGTGGCGTAGGCTGGTGGCTACCACTCCGATTTGACCCCTAACCTGGGAACCTCCATATGCCGCAGGAGCGGCTCAAGAACATGGCAAAAAGACCAAAAAAAAAAAAAAAATCAGTGATGGTGGCAGAAGGGTCATTTCAGGAGAGATTTCAGGGTGGGGTCAGCGAGGCGTGCTGCGGAGGACTCCAGCTGTGTGCTGGGTTCCTCGGAGAGCTGAATGCGGGGCCCTTTCTGAACCTTCCTGGGTGCTCCTTGTCGTACTGATCCTTCCTGATTAGCATGGAGGGCGACAGCCAAAGGCACAGCCTCCTGCAAAAAGCAGACAGAGAGTCTGTGTTTTAAAGATGGCCCGAGGTCTGGAGTCCTGGCACATTCCTCCTCGCAGCATCCATAGGTTTTCTTCCTCTGCAGCTCCTCATATGCTCCCCAAGCCTCCGTGTTGGTAGGGATAGGGGTGGGCTTAAAAAAAAAATAATCCCACTCACCTCTCACTCCTTACGCGCATCTCAGCCTGGAAGATGTGTTCTCTGGTGCCTCTCTGTGCCCTGGGCTTTGAAGAGTGTCTCACTTTCTCTGTCTGGATAATGTAACAAAATGCTCTGAAAGGAACCAGCAGCTTGAGGTGGGAGTAAACGCCTAGGAAGAGGAATGCAGGGGAAATGCGACAGAATGGCATGAAACCCAAAGCAAATGGCAAAAATGAGCAACACATGGAGAATGTGGAACGGAGAGAAAAGCATACAAATCACAGCCACATCTGACATCTCTCGAAATGGCGAGAAACAGAGGAAATAACACATGTGGCTCTCTTCAAGCCAGAACGGTTCCTCTTCACCCACCACTCCACGGGCTCCGAAGGGGACTCTTGGAAGACGTGAACCCTTTTTAAGTGCTTCTCCCAGGCCTTTTTATTTCTTCCGATTTGTCCAGTAAGTTCAAACACTCAGGAAATGCTTAGTCTCTTGCCCCTTCGCCGGGCGCAGACAATAGACGGTAATGATGCTTTCCGAAGTGTGTGCGATCGAAAATAATTTGGGAAGTGAGGAGAAAAATCTAGAACGCCTTTTTTTTACTTATTTTCATCTTACGGTTTATTCACTCTGTATATGTTTTAGAAATACATGAATATAGTGGTGAATGCCTACACTATACAAATAAGTAAAAACATACTGGCAGAGTTGAGTGATTGGTTTGTTTTTCTGTCTGTTGCCCCTTGGCGGGGGCGGGGCGCATGATCAACACGTGCAGACCACCACGGTTGTTACCAGGGTTCCTCGTTGGCATCAGAGACAAGAAGAATGTTCTAGAATTATGAGTTTTCGTATGGACACAGGGGGGGTTAATTGGATGGTCCATTTCCTTCGCGTCTACAGGCTGGCCTGTCAGATCCTATTAGAGCCTCAAATCTGTAGTTAGAAGCCAGAGAAAAAGAAATTCCCCCAAGAATCCCTTTGGACGAGAGATGCCATGTTTATTTAGCCCGTGATCAGATTGCAGAGCCCAACTCACAAGTGGCAAAACCACAGAAGTCCCCCGGAGGGACCTTCCCTCTCAGAGGCCTGGCTCCCTCACGGCCCTTTCCCCAGTGGTGGTGGTGGTGGTGTGTTGGAGGTGGAGGGTGTCCGTGCCGGTTTTCTCTCTCAGCACCATCGTCCAGGCCCCGATGTGCAAAAATGTGGCGGTGCTGTGAGCGCCCCCACACCAAGAGCCCCATAAAACGGGGTACAGCCGTCCCAGCCATGCCAGGAATGCTGGCCGCGTGGATGCTCCTTCCCTTCCTGGCAGCCATCTAGCTTTGCTTTTCTCTTTTTCTGGACTTCGACCCCAACCTAGCTCAGCCCCAGAAAGCTCATTAGAGGGGGAGGAGCAGGTGGCACTGAGGTGCCCTTCACTTCCCTCGTCAGCTGTGTCCCCTCGGCTCGGGAACGCACCCTCTCACCACCCAGAAGGTCTTCCCTCTCGGGAGCATCCTCCTCATTCTGTCATCATCTGCCTGACGCCGACCGCTAGGCAGCCTGTCCCTAAACGAGGCATCTGTTCCAGAGCCGGCCACTGGTCAGAACGTCACCTCACACAGATGGCAGCAGGTGCTTCTCATCAGCAGCTCGCGAGCTGTCCCCCCCCCCTTCACCCCCCCTGTTTTTCGCTAGATGCTGGGCGAGGATACAGCTCCTGTGTCAGAGCAGGCCGTCAGCAGCACGTGGAAGGTATTATTGGTCAAGGTCGTCAGGTGCCCTGTTTCTGTCCTGCTGAAATAGGAGAGGGACCACATCTGTTTGAAATCAGTGAGTGAATTCACAGCCTGTGAGTAGAGTCCCGAGGGAGGTGAGCAGATGGGAGCAAGGGTCCCCTTCTGTCGGAAGGACTTTGGCCCACAGCTCCCAGGGGTGCCTGTAGAACTCAGGCCCTCAAGAATGTCTCGTGTCTCCTGCAGAAATGTAGTGATGGAAGCTGTTCCCGTGGGAGGTCATGACTCTCAAAGAGCCCCATTCATAGGAGCCCCCGAGTCAGGTGACAGGTGGTAGGAAGGGCCCCTCTCCCCTCGTGCCACCCAGGGTTCATTAACCTCTTACGAGCTTGAGAGGGGCCCGTTCGGGCAAAGCGCTGATAGGACTCTCTCAAGGTCGCCTGGGCTTGTTCTGAAGTGGATATGTTTTGGGAGCAAGGCATTCAGGGAACACCCAAGGAAGATGCGACCTTTCCTCCAGATACTCTGTCCATCCTTTGTCAGCGGGGTGTCCTTGGCATGGGCGGGGCCCTCCCCACACGTCACAAGACACTTAGCAGCACTGCTCTGCAGTTAAACTCTAGTAAGCTCTCAGCCTCACCCTGAGACCTGAAACAGGGCCCCTCGCATTTCTCTAAATGCTCCCCGGGGAGAGGGGCGGGAGGCGGGAGAGCCCGGGGAAGAGTGGGGAGCCTCCCTTCTGTAGACTGGCGGCCCGTCCATTATTTTACTGTGGATCCTGACTAAACCGTTCAACGCGTTTTGGGAAGAGAAGGAACCTTGGTCCCCAAAGGCGACACTTGACTCTGGTCCAATACACTGTCCCATGTTAAGCCAACTATGCCAGCCATTTGTGGATCTGTTTGTGTCGGAACAGATCATAGTATCGGTGCAAATAGTAACAGTGCAGGGAGGTGTCTGCATTCCAGGTCCAGAACTGGTTTACTAGTTAGTTAACTGTCTCCAGATAGTAACAGTGCAGGGAGACGTCTGCATTCCAGGTCCAGAACTGGTTTACTAGTTAGTTAACTGTCTCCAGATAGTAACAGTGCAGGGAGACGTCTGCATTCCAGGTCCAGAACTGGTTTACTAGTTAGTTAACTGTCTCCAGATAGTAACAGTGCAGGGAGACGTCTGCATTCCAGGTCCAGAACTGGTTTACTAGTTAGTTAACTGTCTCCAGATAGTAACAGTGCAGGGAGACGTCTGCATTCCAGGTCCAGAACTGGTTTACTAGTTAGTTAACTGTCTCCAGATAGTAACAGTGCAGGGAGACGTCTGCATTCCAGGTCCAGAACTGGTTTACTAGTTAGTTAACTGTCTCCAGATAGTAACAGTGCAGGGAGACGTCTGCATTCCAGGTCCAGAACTGGTTTACTAGTTAGTGAGGTCCAGCTCGTGTCTGTGTGTTTGTAAGGATCCAGGTGTGGGAACCAGACAGTTTGAAAACCAGCCCAAATGCAGAGAGCATTTTCACTACCACTGAGACACTACTTTTTAAGAACACACTTCTTGTGTTTGGTTTTTTGTCTTACACAGACTGTCGCCTCCCCTCTGCGAAAGCATCGAGACTGCTTGTTAGTTGGACTAGCCGGCAATGAGTTTATAATGAAAAGAAAATGTATTTTGAATTCTCAGATCTGAGGTTTTCATTAATTTGATAAGTCATGAATTTTAAGCTCCGTTATAAAAATCTCTATAATGCTTTTCCCTGTGTTTAGACGTTTCTCATCTGCCGCTTTGCGTGTTGCCGCACGGAGGTTGGGTACGTAGATTTGTCGTAAATTAAATATTAAAGCTTTATAGACTATTTTAATTTCCTTTCTGTTGGCACTCGCTCTCCCAGCTCCACGTAGCTCCGTGCACAGTCTTTGAAGGGAGCCAAGTTTGGAGAATGTTAATGAGGAGAGTTTCCTGAATGGGGCGAGGGAAGCCTCGCCAACTCCGACCCGACCCCGTATCACGCCTTTGCCACACAGTCTGAGGTTTCCGTCGAGGCTCTTCTGCAAGATATCTGTTCTCGCCAGAAGCTGTCCTGCATTGTCAGGGAAAAGGTATTAGGTGCAGGTGTCAAACATGACTAATGAGGCATGAGGAGTCGACAGCAAAATAACAGAGATTATAGGGACAGAGGACTTGTGAGTGAAGTGTGAATAGCGGTGTAGATGTGTGACTGACACGGGAAGAGGGAGCCGGCCCGGAGGAGAGGGCGCCAGCACGCCTGTGTGGAGAACGGGCAATTTCCCTTCTTTGATTGCTATCTCCTCACATGCTATCGTGGGGTAGGGGAAAAAAAAAATAATAATTGTTTTTCTCTTTAAATGGTGAGGTTCCTGCAAGGGCTCAGGCTTGGCAGCCAAGTTCCCCACATGCTCTCAGACAAGCCAGAGTCATCCCTTTCCATGTCTTAGATTTACACAACTTGTTTTATTGTGAAACTGTCGGAAAGGCCAAGGCATAGTTTGCTCGTTCATTTCCTCGTCGTCAGACCATCACAGGGAGCGCACGGTAGGCGCACACCTACCTCCAGACCAATTAAGTTGTATACATCGGTTCTGTATGAAAGAGGGACCATGCGGTCTCCTACGCTTCTGGGGCCCCCAAGGGCTCTGACTGGTCCATCCTGTCTTCTGGAATCCTATATTCTAAATGGAGGAGACCAAGAAAAAAAAAAATCAAAGAACAGTACCATTCCTTGGAGCTGTGTCAAAGGCTGTGCCTGAGCAGATCAACACGACAGCAGCTGGAAGATGTCAAGGTCGTCAGCAGGGCCCGGGGCTCCATCTCCAGTGACTCTTGCTTCCCGGGATGGGGGTGTCTTTCTTTAGTGGCTCTGCAGGGCTGGCAGCAGGCGTTTGCCCCGTCAGTGCTCCCTCAGTGACAGTCCTTGTGTTTTTATGTATTCACGAGCCTCAGGGGAGACTCCTGAAGAGATGAATGGTAAGGACGCTGCCTTTTTTGGATGAGAAGCGGGAGTCTCGGGAAGAAGGAGGAGAAAAGCAGAAGCAAGATGCAGTCAGGCGGAGATGCTTCCCTCTGGTCCTTTGTGCCCGTTCCCGCGGAGGAGACAGGCAGATGAGGTTAACGCGGGAATGCTGATCTCCTGCAGGCGGCTGCAAAGGAGAGACCCAGGGCAGGTTTCTAAACAGCTGTTATTCAGATCAGAGGCGGGGACTTGATGTATGGCCCCCATTAGAGAATGTCCTAATGGAAAGGGCCTGTGCTTTCTCCGGGTCCCCTCTGAATTAAACAATTGGAGTATTTTAAATCGAGGGTCATAAGTGTCAACAAGATGAAGAGCTTGGCCTCTTGATTAAAAGAGGTTTATAAGTTACTTAGGAAGTTCTGTCTGGCATGAGCCGCACTCAGGGGCTCCTCTGAAGCATCGTCACAGCCAGGGGACGTCCGGCTGTCGTCTCGAGGAGAGCGCCGGAAGTCGAGACGGAAAGGGCAGCCGAGAATTTGAATCACACACTTTGGAGAGAATTGAACCCACGGACCGTGGGCCGTCGGGGCAGGAGTGCCTCTCAGATTTCTCTGCCAAATTGTCCCCATGGCAGGGATCACATAATCCTGGCAGGCTGGGCTGGGGACCCAAAGGGTGCACTTCCATTTCACAAGACTCGTATGGGTGCCTCAGTGCCAGTCATGTCTGGTTACGTGTCAGGTTAATTACCGGCCCCTGCTTTCCAGACGTAGCTACAGCACGCTCCGGGACCAGGCACTCTCCTTGAAATTGGGGTCCCTCTGGGCATACCGCTTTGCGCCCCGTTTGCGAAACCCAGGAGGATGATCTGGGCCCCAGAGCAGGGGCCCAGGGGGAGCCCCCACCGCCCCTGTGCAGCCTCACGTCCAACAGAGCCCCTCGGGTGGCCTTTCCTTTTGCACCCCTTGACTTGAAGGTAATGATGCCCTCACGGTCCTGGGGGGCGGCGTCCGGGGGGAGAAGGCTCCAAACTTTCCAAGACTGAAAAGAGAGCAGAAGGGGGGATGCGGAGGGAGAGGGTGAGCCTCAGTAGCAGTGGTGAGGGCGACGGCGTCTGGAGCGAGAGGCGACAGATGTCTCTAGGTAGGTGCCCTTATGGCAACTCTTCTGGAGAGAGAGGGAAACCCCAGTAATATTAACAGGGTTACAACAAATGAAAATTGGAAAATAAACAGATGGAACGTGCCTCGTAGTTTCGCTTTTATCATCAATAATTCTGAATCTGCAAGTGAACATGGCTAACCGTAGTTGAAACCATCTGCCTTTCACTTTAAGATACTGTGTGGAAGCCTCCTCTTCACCCAGGGAGAGTGGGGGAGGGGGGGGAGGGAGGGGTCGGGGGGGGGGGAGGGAGGGGATCATTATTCTCAGCCCTCCTGTCAAAACAAACATGTGCTCTCGCCTCCTGGAAAGGTGAAGTGCACATGGACCCCATCCATCTCTGGAGGCAGAAGTTCACGGGCAGGGCGGCACCCGCTCTGCTCTTTCTGGGCCTGGAAGGACCCCTTCTGGCTGCCCTGCTGATTTCAAGTGTAAGTGCCTTAGAGGCAGGCTCCATGGTCCTTCTCCCAGGCGGGTGCGGGCATCCAGAGTCTCATCCCCAGGGGCCCCCAGCCCTCCGTCTTTCTAGTCCCTTGGAGACTTAGCCGCGGCCCCAACGGTGCTATGGGTAGGAGGGACAGGGAGAGGGTCGGAGAGAGGGGGCTTCCTGCGCAGGGAGTCAGCATCTGGTGAGGCTGGAGTCTCCCAGACAGGGAGGGAGGGGGCTGCTGGTTCCCAGGGGCCACCAACCCAAAGCAAACCTCGTCTTGATCACAGCCTTTTGGAAAGCAGCTTTTCCTTCAGCACCCAACGAGCACCGCAGGCTTCAGGACGTAAACGTCAGTGGCCGCTCTCCCTCGCCCCAAGTTTCAGCTCTTCTCCCTCACGATTCCCTTTCCCCCCGACGAACCTGAGCCACGCAGGATGGGGCTTGCATCACTCTGTACATTGTTTCGTCAAGAATACCACGTGCAAGGTGTGGATGCGTGTATAATTCTTTTTTTTTTAATTATTTATTATTATTTTTTTCCCACTGTACAGCATGGGGGTCAGGTTATCCTTACATGTATACATTACAATTACATTTTTCCCCCAGCCTTTCTTCTGTTGCAACATATAATTCTTTTTTGGTTTTTTTAACACGACAACAGCTGGCTTTGGGGAGCTTTCGCAAACATTAAAAAAACAAGAAGACTACCTGAAACATAAAAACCAACCCCACCTATCTAAGAGGGGGTGTCTGAGAAGTAGCGTGTGTTGCGTGTGTGTGTGCACGTGTGTCCGTGAGCAGCAGAGGTGTTCCGGAGACTTTTCATTTTTTAGGTGTTGACTACTGTTTGTTCATACCCCGGTGGTGTTAACAAGGAGGAGATTGTTAGTGACAATCACACTCTCTGCAGCACTTAGAGCAGAAGGCTTGATTTAATCGAAGAGCTGTCATTTATTATTCTGTTGTGCAGTTCCAGGGGGGCAGCTCACTGATCAAGCTCTGGCTCCCGGGAGCAGAGGGCTTTTTTTTTGTTGTTATGTCTAAATCCTCAATACAAATTGCAGTATTTCTGGACTCCCAGCGGGACCCATTAGAGCCTGTGGGGCATTAACGATCATTAATAGTGCTGTCAGAGAGGGGGTGGGGGTGGGGAGGGAAGGAAAGAAGGCAGGGAGGCGGGCGGGGGGAGCAGAGGAGTAGCCAGGGCCTTGCGTTGTGTAGGTTTTTCAGAAATGGAGCATTAGGCGGAAACGAATCCGACTAGGAGCCATGAGGTTGCGGGTTCGATCCCTGGCCTTGCTCAGTGGGTTAAGGACCCGGTGTTGCCGTAAGCTGTGGTGTAGGTCACAGACACGGCTCGGATCCTGTGTTGCTGTGGCTCTGGCCGTAGGCCGGGCGGCTACAGCGCCAATGAGACCTCTCGCCTAGGAACCTCCATGTGCCCCAGGTGTGGCCCTAAAAAGGCAAAAGACAAAAAAAGAAAAAAAAGGAAATGGAGCATTAATACAGCTGCTTGGTTCATGGTGCCCACCGTTTGATGCGGGTTCGTTGGCATCTTTAATTAGAGAAGTTAGTACCGGCCAGGTGTTTACTTCTAGGTATTGAAATCCTCCCCGGGCCTCAGATCCCTCTTCCCCTGCTTCGTCCTTTCCGCCACCTCCCCCACGAAGTCAGTCTTAAATCTCCAACTCCAAAGTGAAACCCGAGGGAACCCAGAAAATGGGAGTGAGGCGGGGAGGTGAGTCCCTTCACGACAGCGCTCGCGCACACACACACACACACACACACACACACTCCAGCCATAATTTCCTACCTTGCCTGTGATATCCCATTAACTTCGATTCCTTTTTAAGTGTTTAAATGTATGGTAATCAGGTAGACATGTTTTAATCACTTACTAACTGGCTTACTTACCATGGCTGTGAAGAGAGAGTTAGGTACGAATTAGAATAAGTTGCAAATGTTTGCATTTTAAGGCTGCTCCTGTTTGAAGCAAGAGGACCCTGACCTGGGGTCTCAGCCCCAACAGAAGCCTTTTTCAGGAATCTTCCTTCTCTCAGAACCCCACGGCTGTACCACGCTGCCTTCAGCTTTGCCTCCTGATGGTTGTATGTTTTTCTCCTGTCCCTTCATTTTCCATGCAGTGCCGGCATTTTTAGCACCTGGAGAAAACTGGTTTTACTTTCCTCTGGAGCAAAGTGGGGAAACATCTCCATTCCTGGGTTCCAGGAACATAGTAGTTCTCAAAGTATTTAGGGAGGGGAGGAGTCCTGAAGATCCTTTCGGAAATATCTCAAGGCCCAAACTACTTTCATTATAATCCATTATTCAGGAGTTCCCGTTGTGGCTCAGCCTTAACCAACCACGATCCTAACGACCAGGGTTCGATCCCTGGCCTCGCTCCAATCTCTGGCCTCGATCCGTGCGTTAAGGATCCGGCATTGCCATGAGCTGTGGGGTCCGTCGCAGATGCAGCACATTTCTCGAGTTGCTGTGGCCGTGGGGTAGGCCAGCGGCTACAGCTCCGACTGGACCCCTAACCTGGGAACCTCCATATGCCACAGGTGTGGCCCTAAAAGGACAAAATATATATGTGTATATTATTTGCCTTTTTCACCTACCCTCCTCCTCCCACGTGCAGAGACATTCTCTTTAATGTACTGTAGACTTTTCCAGACATGATAGAAACAAATTGCATGCAAAAGCGGATACGGAATCCAGCTCTCTTCTAATAAACAGACATGAAAGAGATTTGCAAAACTGCCAAACAATAGTACTCTTCTCACTAAATTTTTTTATTTTGGAAAATAGTTTGTATAAAAGGGTGTGATTTGTCAACATGGAACAGGTTTAATGCTGTCTTTCAATGAATTAATAGACCTTTTACAGTTTTTTTCAGTTTGAATTTTTAACGAGAGATCTGTCAGTAGATATACCTCCCATACACAACAGCTTTTTGGAAGCCCTCAAAAACGTCTAAGACTGCAAAGAGGTCCTGAGGCCAAAGCATTTGAGAACCACCATGGTAGGACAAAGACAGGAAAGGAAAACCAAGACAGTCCCGTTTCCCTAGGAAATCAGCTCTGCCACGTTGCCAGTCTCCGATTTGGATGCTGTCTTCCAGTGAGAAGAGGAATTATTTGGATATTTTTGCCCTGCCTTTCTCTTTTTTTCCCTTGACATTTGAAGAGGCCATTAAAAAAAAAAAAAAAAAAAAAGGCCCCCTACACCCAGGTACTCACACACCTTGTGTCACTGGGACAGCCCCAGCTCATGCGTGTCTTTTGTTCTGGCATGAAAGTCCCCCCGCCCTTAACTCTCAAAAGTGTCCCAGTTTGATTGACAGGTGGGCCTGCTGGAACCCTCCCCAACCTCAGGAGCTTACGGATGACAGTCAGTTACCAATCTTTCTATAATTCAGAGAGTGAAGAAGGTGCGCCACGGGGGTGTCTTGGCAGGATGTGGCGGGCAGCACCCGTTGGTGCGGGCCCTTCCTCTTCCAGCTCTGAGCGGGGAGGTCTCCATGGTTTTCTCAGCCGGCCGCTGGACACTCAGGCGTTCCCCCTCAAGGCAGCAGTGAACGGCTGGGCCACATACTCCGAAAGCCCATCAGCACCCGGCAGGTCAGATGACCCACATGTTCATTTGATAGTGGCGACACAGAGGCGTGCGCGGGGCTTTTTCTGGCCATGGCTAAGCCTGCTGAATCTAAGATTTCAAATGCTGTTTTGAGCCATTTGATGCCGAGGTGAAGCCAGACCAGTTGGAGGGAAGTGTGAAATTCTTTGGAGTTCTTCAACTCACTTGTGACTCTATAAAAATTATCCGGGGGTCAGAAGCAACGGGGGCAGGTGACGACGATGTTTCCAATGGCCCTCCTGCCTCCACAGCTCCTTGAAGATCAAGGGCCGAGGCAGGCCACGAAGCCTTCTTTCCTTCCCCTCTGCAGTGGGGAAGCATCCTTTGCTTCTCCTAATGTTAGCTTACATGATTTGGGGTGTTTTTTAAATGCCCCTCCCACAAAAAGCCGAGATCCTTGTTAAACAGGAAACCTCTCTCTCTCTCAGATTCTGGGCCCAGGAGCGCGGAAATTGGAATTCTTTTTAATTGACCATATGGTTAGTTTTGCGGCTTTGTGAAGCTATAAATCTTGGGTGGAGGTGTAACCCAGCAGAAATGTCACCAGAGGAAATAATTTCTTTTGGCTTTTCCTCTTGTTACTTTTCAAAACTCACTTAAAAAAAAAAAAAGTTAACCCATGCAGCTTCTGCTGTATAGACACTGCGGAGTGACGTGAGGGGGACCCTCCGTCTTGGACAAGCCAGTGTGGTCGTGATCTGTCAGGCGGCTCCCACAGTCCAGCCACACTCGAGGGCTCACCATTTGGCTTTTGCTGTTGCCAGCAATTACAAAAGAGGCTACTCAGCTTTAAGTACCCATGTGCTGATGGACAAAGTGCTGGTTGAACGGATCTGGGTAATGGGGAACAGGTGACTAAATACGGGGATTAGTGCGCCCTTCCCAGGAACAGCCTTATTATCACATGTTATGTGGGGGTTTTGCCTCCATCTGACAACTGGGTTGTGTAAAACTTTTTAAGTAACACAACATGGAGGAAACCCTTCCTACCAAGGCATTGAAACAATTAATCAAGATTTATAAAAATCTCTGGGCAGCAGAGTAGCTATTTCTGATCAGACCCACAGCCTCCCAAATGAAGAAGAGGAGAAACAGCCCGCAAAGCCGGAGCTTCCCTAAGAGGCGCAGTTGTTCTCCAGGACTGGAGACAGCAGACGTCTGCGGACGGTCACAGACCGTTCCCTCACGGGAGGGAGGATGTGACAAGGGGACAGTTTCGAGTCTGCCCGGCCCAGAGGCCATGTTATTCGTCCTCCCACCCCCAGCCCCGTGCCAGCGCCCAGAGCCACCCCACAGATGAAGCTCACTCCACTCAGAGATGGTTGCTGTC
>NC_062548.1:15578640-15623640 GCF_016906955.1 Phacochoerus africanus
GTTGGTTCAACAACTCTTCAAAGGATAGGACTAATGTCTTTTTTTTTTTTTTTGACCTAAAGTTTCACCTTCTCTCTTTCCTTTGAAAGAGAGAGCCCCTATGAGAGTCTAACCTGGAACTGCTTCCTTTAAAATTATGCTGGATGGCATTGATGGTGAGCAGATGCCACATCCCTTCCCCCCAGCCCAGCCTTGGTGCCTAAAACCAGTCACTCTATCACAAAATGAATAAAAGCTCTATGTTTGAATGCCACTGAAACCCAATTAGAGTTTAATCCAGAACATAGATAGAGTGTTAAGCACGGCGAACTCCCTTTAGTATAAGTCCCAGGGCTCAAGAGTAGGTGTAATAGCCCAACAAAACCAAAATCTTTGATGGATAGCGTCACATCCCATATGCTATGCCCAGCACCTCACTGAGATAAGCAGTACAGAGCTTATCACCGTTTTATCAAAGGGGAGATGTTGAGATTTAGAGAGAGAGTAACTTGCTGAAGGACTCAGAAAGTGACATGGGCAGGGCTCTGATTGCGACCAGTTACGACCTACTGAGACATTCTCATCCGCTGCCCATGAGGAAGGTGGAGGAAAGAAGGGGACGAGGGAGGAACTGCTGAAAGAAGCTGTTGGCTGAGTGCACTAGTTTTTAAACTTTATTGAGATTTAATTTGCAAATGATAAAGTTGACCCATGTGTAGCTTACAATGCAGAGAGTTCTTTGTATGTAATGGACACAAATCCTTTTAAGACGGGTGATTTGAAACTATTTTCTCCCAGTCTATGACTTGTCTTTTCCTTTTCTTAATGGTGTCTTTTGAAGCACAAACATCATCCATTTTGATGAGGTCCAATGGATCAGTTTTCTTCTTTTATGGTTCATGCGCTTGTTGTCATAGCTAAGCAGTCATTGCCCAATCCAAGGTCTGCCTGTTCTTCCATCTTCCTAAGCCTGGCAGATGCTAGGTGTTTGGTCAGTGAATGGATGAATGAGTACGTGTCCCTAACCTTCACCCTTGCACCTTGAATGGAGAACAAGTCCCAGGCTCTGTGCATCCTCCAGTTCTGAAATGAAGGTTCTTGTATGTATCACCATCTGCTCGTGTAGGCATTTCTTCTGAAGGCTGCTAGAGGTGTGAGGACAAAGGGCTGTATATGGGAGTGAAGAAAGGAAGAAACCTTGAAGGCAGGGATTCCATCCCACCCTGTGACGTCAGCACCAGTCACAGTCTGTGCCAGTCTCCTTGCGGTGCGCCGTTGGTCTGCCACGTGAGCCCAAACATCAGTGTCTCCCAAGGGGGCCAAAGTCATCTGAAGCTCTAGGATACCTGCCAGGCTCTGTAGGAAGTCTCTCCAAAGTCCTTAGACTCTAGGGTTTGGATGATGCTGATGGGTCTCTGTTCAGCTTTTTAGGTTTTGTCAAAATGATACTATCGACGCCCCTGACTTGGTCATAACCTACAAAATGCACTTTCATCGTTGCCTTCTACTAGATTGCTTTTTCAGTGGGCTTTGATTAGGACATGCGAGATATAGTTGTGGGCATCTGTGGGCAGCCTTTGATGCAATGCTTCGCTATGATACAAAGAGGAAAAAAGTAAAAGTCCCAGCCTGAGATCTGTAGCATTTGTTATTTTAATTTTGTCTTTCTCCCTTTAAACAGCCCATTACAGTGAGAGTGACAATTTCTTGTTGCAGTTTGGAGTCAGATACACGTGGGTGTGATTCTGCTTTCACTGGGTACTTAACAGACAAATGGTTTCACCCTCTTGGAGCCTCAGTGTCCTCATCTGTAAAATGAGGCTAATAGTACTAGGCTTACAGGGGTTATTGAGAAGGTTAAGTAAAATAATGTGTGAAAGCTTACTGCAGTTCTTAGATACAGAGGAACTACAAGCTAAGTGATAGCTTTCTTACAAGTGTCATCATTAGCACTGTTACTGCTACAGCTCCAGTGACTAATATCAAGAAGAGAACTGCCGGAGTTCCCGTTGTGGTGCAGCGGAAGCAAATCGGACTAGTATCCTTGAGGATGCGGGTTCAATCCCTGGTCTCCCTCAGTGGGTCGGGGGATCTGGCGTTGCTGTGACCTGTGGTGTAGGTCGCAGACACAGCTTGGGCCCTGCGTTGCTGTGGCTGTGGCGTAGGCTGGCAGCTGGAGCTCCCATTCCACCCCTCGCCTGGGAACCTCCATATGCCATGGGTGCGGCCCTAAAAAGACCAAAAAAGAAAAGCAGAGAATTGCCACTCAAGTAAGAATGACTCAGTAGGCATGGTGTTTAAATAATCAGAGACATTCCGTGCGTTTTTTTTACTTATTTGTACCATCACCCGGTACCATAACAGTTCTATAATAGTTGATTAAAAATATACGTCAGATAAGTAGCCGTGAACATAGAAAAAGAAAATAGTGACCAAGAATAGCAGACAACAGATATGGGAAACTTCAGGATCCATGTAATTACCACAACTGAGCGTCACGATTTGACACTGAGATTCCTGGCAGCCAAGGTCAAATGCACTATGAGGTTACTTAGAAAAGATCATCGTCTCTTCAAGGATCAAGCTTCTTTCCGAGAAAACCTTCGCACGTGGGACTTTGTGTAGTGCGCGGTGTTCCAACAGTGTGTCCCTCCAATGCAATCGCCAACTTCTATATGACTGTTTCTTCTAGTAACTTTTTTGATAAGCGCAAATGGCAGGACATTAAAATACAATTCGGAGACGGCAGTTCCATGTGGGGCTAAGGTAATACGGCCCTAGTGTGAAGCCGTGAGGTGGTCAGGTTTGATCCACGGATGGAATTTAGAGTGTTTTGAAGAATGGATGAACTGCTTGTCCTTCAAATAATCTTTTGTAAATATTGCTTTTCTCAGCTGGGCTTTTGATGGGAGTTGAATAGCAGACAGTTTGAGAATGTATTCTCTGACAAGAGCCTGGTGTGTTTGTATTCTCTGTTGCTGGTCCAGGGCAGAGCCTTTTGCCTTAGAAATCAGAAGTGCAGGTGGTAAAGTTGACATCTTATTGTGAAAATTGGACTCCCGCCTGAACGGAAGGCCGTTCTCCCTCTCCCTAAGCAGAGCTGCAGGAGTCCTTGCAAGCAAATCCAGACTCTTCTTTGGGAGTCAGGCTGGGGGGCCTCTTCCAGGGCTCAGGTAAATTCTCAGACAAGCCCTGTGGTTCTGGGCATTAGTTCTGAGGCTCCAAACCACAGTGCAGCCCCGCCCTGGTTGGGGTGGACCCAAGAGAAAGGGTGATGGGCGGACAGGTTACATCCTATTGCTGGAAGGTACAGCCTACCCTGCTTCTTTAGCATCCTTGGAGAGATACCTGCGGGTCAAGAAGGAATCTGTGCTGGAAGTATCACCTGTGTGGTTCTAGGCAAAAGATAGTTGAACGACTCGTCTGGTCTGTGGCCGGAATGTCTCTAGCCTAGGTTCCTAGCTGCCACCACCCTGCAAGTAGCAGAAACTCTGTAATTCCTTCACAGGATTCAAAGTAACATAATTTCTTGGTAGACCTGCTAGATCAATTAAGCCCCATTTTTTTCCCTTGAGAAATTAAATGAGTTAATCTGTTCAGTGAAGGGCTTTGAGCAAGTCCCATGCCATGGAGAGACATGTCCGCTATTTCAGTTTGCTGCAGCTACTACTGAACCATTCTTTCTGAAGGCAGATGCCAAGACCGTTGACACTACTTTATGTCAAGGTCTATAAAGAAGAACTGTGATGAGAAGAGAGAGAAGAAGCAGAAAGGAACCGTGGGGATGAGCTGGGGCAGTCTTGGGATTTTCAAGAGGCGTGGGGAAGATATGACTCTCTTACAGAAAGTCCATCACCCTGGGCGAAGACTGGTTTCCACCGTGTGGCAGGTCGGGTGTGTCTGTGAGGGGGATCCCAATACATGGTGACAGTGGCTCTTGGGCTTCTTGGCATCCAGGGGCCTCATCAGCATCCATCAGCATTCAGCTTGTTCCAGGTGGGGCCTGGATGCTGGTGTTACCTGGTGGGAGATGCCTGGTCTCCCTTTAAAAAAGAAATGGCTTGAACCTGGCAACCACATCTTCCTCACACAGAGGAGGGGGTTGACCAGGACACCCAGAGACGCATCAGGGTGGTGCTTTGTGAGTCTGTTGTATGGGAGTCAACCCAGTTCTCTGCCTTTCTAGACAGCTTCAAGCTGCTGTGACCATTATTCCAGTTCATTAAATGTTAATGGGTTATCAATAAAGGAAGAGTAATCCCTTGAAGTCCCTTTAACGTGTTTTATTCTTCCTCTCAAATAAATGATTAACATCAATAGGAATTGCTCAATATATGGTGTCTGCAAGACCGCTTGCTCCTGGAGGCTTTCTCCTGTAGTTTATTGCCTGGGGTGGACGCCTTGATAAGATCTTCAATAGAGAAAGCGGTGGACATTTGTATCCGCTGGTCGGTGACATAGAGTTGGATCTAACGAGTGCACTGGCTCGAGGGCGAGGGCGTTTGCATCAATCACACTGTTCTTTTCCCTCTCGGTTGGTCCTGCTTGTAGAACCAGAGCATCTTTGCGATGGCAAGGGTCCTGCAGTTATTTTATCCAGCAGCCCATTCTTCAAGGAACGTCTTCCGTAGCTGCCTTGGCAGATGGTCTCACGCCCTCGGTCCTTACTTCTGGGGAAGGGCCTCGCCTGCCTCCTGAGGCGCCTCGTTCTGCTCCCCCACTGCTGTCCTAGTGGACCATTTGCCTCCCCTTCCCCATGCTCTCATTACTTCCTCTTCCTCAGGGTGCTCGTCACAGTTGCAATCTTCCATTGATTAGGCTGCCTCCCCTAAAAGACTGAAAGTTTGGGGAGGCCAGGGGCTCCCCTTTTAGATGGTCCCTGTCCCGGTGACCAGGGGTGATTTGTTGAATGAGTGGAGGGGTGAACGCATGCACTCGAGCTCCGAAACTTCAAAAGAGAACCAGGAAGGAATTATACATCATGCAAATGGAAACCGAGACTTTTTCCCCCAGATACCAGCTCATCTGATCACAACAACTTTAAAGTGAACATGGAGGGGAGCATGGCGAGAAACACCCAGGAACAGGTTTTTTTAAAGACAAGCATTACAAAACTAGTTACAGTGGAGGAGCCAGGGAGATTACTGGTTTGAAATAAAAAGTACAGAGTGGGTGAAGCCTGGAGATACCCAAGAATTAAAAATAAATTTTTTAGGAGTTCCCATTGTGGCTTAGTGGAAACGAATCTGACTAGCATCCCTGAGGATGCAGGTTCGATCCCTGGCCTCGATCAGTGGGTTAAGGATCCGGCGTTGCCCTGAGTTGTGGTGTAGGTCGCAGACACGCCTTGGATCTGGTGTGGCTGTGGCTGTGGTGTAGCAGCTGCAGTTTCGATTCAGCACCTAGCCTGGGAACCGCCGTATGCCACAGGTGTGGCCCTAAAGAGACAAAAAATAAAAATAAATAAATAAATAAATTTTTAGGACTCAGAAACATTCAGAACATGGGAGGATCAAAATGTGGGTGGCTTTTTTTTTTAAGCCTTGCGTGGTGACTCTGACCTTGGAAATATCACAGAGATTTGGTGAGACTGAAACAGATAGGAAAGGGGGCTTGAAAAGCCTTCCCTGTGGAGGACAGAGGGCTGCTTTGCAGAGGAGAGTCACCCTGGAGTGGAAACCCACAGAGCAGAGGCAGCCGCCTGGAGGAGAGCATTCGGTGAGGAAATGCGGCTTCAGGCCCCAGGGCTCCACAGAAGGACTCCAGAGGCAGATACGGGGGCACCCAGCAGGTGGCCCCAGCCCCAGCTCCCAGCGCATCTCCTGATGGGGAGGTCCTGCCCCGGATCCCCACACACAAGGGCACTGGACCCGTGATGCACCCCGTCTCAGGCCGGCCCAGGGACAGCTGCTCTCCTGAGTCCCATCTCGAGAGAATCATCACCGTCCCCATGCTTCCCGCCTTCCCTCAGCTCCCACGTCGCCTGAGTCACCCAGGTTTGTCACTTCTATCCTTGCAAGGTCTCCTGACCTACCTTCCTTTCCACTAACACAGCTCAGACCCTGATTCCTCTCAGGCATCTCCTTGCACAACCAACTCGCAGGAAGGGGACCGCCCTGCACGCCCGATCTTTGCTCTCAGTTGCCCGACTCCACCACCCGCTCTGCCCCCATCTTCCCGGGTGTCTTCTGAGCACCCCCCGCCCCCAGACCAGTCAGATTCTGTGCAACGTCAAGGCCCTGCTTCTGTCCCGTCTCACTCAGAAAGCACCTCTCCACGGCCGCTCCCCCGTCTCCAGCCGCTCCTGGGCCTCTGACTCCTTTTCCTTCCTCCCTCCATCGTCTTCCCTGGTGGCTGAGTCCCTGCCTTCCCCTCGCCCACTCCCCACACCCTCACCGACCCCCGAGAGGTCTCAGTCATCCTTGTCACCAGTCAGCCCAGACGCGCCCCCCCCCCTGCCCCGCCACCGAGCGTTGCATACAGATGGTGCTCAGTCAGTGTTTATGGAGGCGAATGGGATGTTTCCTCCCAAGACATGGATTCCGCACTCTCCCTGCCCTTCTGGTTTGGCAGCTTTTCAGCCTATTTTCAGAGGCTGTTTCAGATCCTTCCTGGAAGGGAGGTCAGGCGGGCAGACTGCCATTCCTCCGTTCCTGGGACTCACGCTTTGCTCTCCTTCGTCCCGGCTTCTCCAGTCTCCTCCTCTCCAGAATCCCATGCAGATGGCAGGGTCTCCAGGGGCCTCTGCAGAGCCTTCAAACTCCGGAACGCCGTGCCCGGGGCCAGCAGACAGCAGCTCCCTTACAGCAGTGGCAGCGCGCTCTGGGCAGACCAAGAACCGTCTGGCGCTTGAGGCCTCTCCTCCCTGCTGGACGTGGACATCCTGGTCCCTCCGGCAGAATTTGATTAGCTGTCTCTCCGCCCAGCACTGGAGCTGCTCAGGGCTCTTTGGGATGTTTTTTGTTTTGTTTCCTTCTGTTTTTTGGTTGAATTCCCCACTCATCCCCTCCGCGTTTCAGGGGTAGAGTCACTTCGCCGTAATAAGTGCTCCGATCGTTTACGCAGCCATTTTAGGTATCGATCAATATAATAGATATTTCATCAAACCCTAGAAACTCGCCCTCCCGGCATGCTTTCCCCACCAAGAAAAGAGAAGTCCCTCTTCACCCCGTAGCCGTCATAGGGATGCCGTGAAATACGTTTCTCACTTTGCTCTATCCATACCGCTTCTTCTTTTGTTAAAAGGGGATGTAGAAGAGAAAGAAGAAAGCCTTGGTCTACACAAATAGCACTAAATATAAACAGTGGAAATAGGCTTCTGGGTGTTAAACGCTCCGGGGAAGTTGTTATGGCAACCTGAAGTCCCAGCATTAATGCGATGGGATGGAAGCGGTGCCTGCAGTGGTCGCCGTGTTCTCCAAGATTTATCTTCCCTCTGAGACAGGAGGCAGAGCTTTGATTTAATCAGTGACATCTCGATTTAGAATAGGGAGACAAGCAGGTGGGTAGTGGGGCCTGGAGTTGGGTTTCCAGAACAAGTTTTGTATTTCTCTGTTCAGAGGAATCAGACGCCTCCTTACACGAACTTCAGTGAGCCTTGTTCAGAGCACATAGGTGTAAAGTCAGAGGATAGATAATGTAGGTAGACCATTAATTCCCTCCAAAGAGCCTGAAGTTCTGTTGAATTTAAGGAGTTTTTGGACTGGAATGTGAAATCAATGTCTCTATCAGGAAAGGGCCCGATGATACAATTGTTTTGCTGTTGTTGTTGTTGTTTTGCTTTTTAGGGCCGCATCTGCAGCACAGGGAGGTTCCCAGGCTGGGAGTCGAATCAGAGCTGTAGCCACCGGCCTGTGCTGCAGCCACAGCAACGCAGGATCTGAGCTGTGTCTGCAACCTACACCACAGCTCATGGCAACGCCGGACCCTTCACCCACTGAGCAAGGCCAGGGATCGGACCTGCAACCCCATGGTTCCTAGTCGGATTCGTTAACCACTGTGCCACGATATGAACTCCCCAGTGATACAACTGTTCTTGCAACCGTCCATGGGGATAAATTCCTAGAGCAGAGATGGGCTGTGGGTCAGGAATCCCCAACAGAGACGAAATCATGGTGTCCGGCGAGAGGGCGAGAAGGAACATGAGCAGTAAATAGGAAGCCCTGGTTTTCGCTGAGAGGACAGGCTTGCAGGGATCCTGGGCAGGTGCCACCATGTGCAAGTTGTGACTCTTTTTTTTTTTCCGTCTTTTTGTCTTTTTGCCATTTCTTGGGCCGCTCCTGTGGCATATGGAGATTCCCAGACTAGGGGTTGAATCGGAGCTGCAGCTGCTGGCCTATGCCTGAGCCACAGCAGCATGAGATCCAAGCTGTGTCTGTAACCTACACCACAGTTCACAGCAACACCAGATTCTTCACCCACTGAGCAAGGCCAGGGATCGAACCCGTAACCTCATGGTTCCTAGTCGGGTTCGTTAACCACTGCGCCACGACAGGAACTCCACAAGTTGTGACCCTTGAGTTCTGTGAGGGAGTGGGAGAGGAGAGCATGAGCCTTCCTTTTCAGGGGAAATAAATCACCAAGCAGGAGTGTTTTATAGAGGGAACCCGACATGCCCGTCACTTCTGTTTTCTGAAGCCAGAGACATGCAGAACAAGGCCCCCATCTGGGGAGGTGAACAGGGAGCCGCAGTTTAAGTGGTCTTCTAGAGCATGCCATCTAGAAAGGGAACAGTGAGCTGCCAGGCACAAGGGTGGGCAAAGCAGACGGGAGGTCACAGCAACCTTTGGGAAAACGTCTCCCCAAAGACTGTTTATTTGTTGAAAGAGTAACCTCCTTCATCCTCTCCAGCCATGCGTCAACACCCCTGTGCTCGCCAAAGGAGCGCTCGCCGGCGCCAGCGACGCCCACGGGAGGGTCCAGAGCCTTTAGACCCAACACCACAGAGAACCCGCTTCTCGTGGGCAGACCACGGGCTAGAGCAGCCTGGGAAACGCCAGCTTCACAAACTCAGTTACCTTGCAGTTCCCTCCTGAGGCCGTCCTCGCCTCGCCAGAAAAGGGAATGAAGACCCCCAATCAGGGAGTCCCCACTGTGACATGACAGGGTTGGTGGTGTCTCTGCAGCGCCAGGATGCAGGTTCAGTCCCCCGCCAGGCTCTGTGGGTTAAAGGATCCAGCACCGTCACAGCTGTGGCGTAGGCCATAGGCCTCGACCGTGGCCCTGATCTGATTCCCGGCACAGGAACGCCTTATGCCGAGGCGGCCAAAAAAGAAAAGAAAGAAAGAAAGAACCACATCAGTCAGCAACAGCGGTGTAGATGCAAATTTAAAAATTCAAAACCTTTTTTTTTTTTTTTAATACTATTTCACAGTTTACAAAGTCCCTTCACAAATAGGTTTTCATTTGATTCGCACAGCAGTCATGTGAGCGAGGCCAACCAGAAAGAAAGAGGTGCCCCTGTTTCTGTTTTACAGGGGAGGCAGGCGGGCCGGTGGAGAGCTGCAGACCTGCAGGGCTATGTCCTTTCCAAGGGCTGAACCCAGCACTGAATCCCTCCTGTTCAGACCCTCTGCCTTTTCTGACCTGGAGCCTCAAGACGCCAGACAAACCCCACCTATAAAAGAAATGTCAGATCACAGAGAATTCACATAAAATTACTTGAAAGGGCTCCTGCCTTTCATCCCAGGCTGTCCTTCTTGCTGCTGGCGTAGCCACCAAATGTCACAGCTTCCGTGCCCAAAGCCTTGCCAGAGTGAACACGTTGCTGGCCTGCGGGGCGGGGGATGGGACCAAAGCCACAGGATCTGGACGGGGAGGCGGGGTGATTAAACAGGCCTTTGTGTCCATTCAGGAATGGTCTCCAGGATCTCATTTATTCTTGCTTTCCAAGTAAATATATATCAGAAAGGATGGCTGAGGGCCGTCTAGAAAATTAGAATTTGCTTGGGGTGGGGGCCGGATGTGTTCTGGAAAAGATAAACAGTAGCTTGCTGTTTCACTGCTGGAACATTTGTTACAAGGTCCTGGTATTGATCTTTTATCACCCAATTTCCACCGGGAGCCGTGATCTACGACCATGCGGGGAAGCACTAATGCAACTGCGTGAATCAAGGGAAGCCCACGACGGCTCCGCAGCGCGGATGCAGCCATCTGCGGGGCGGAGGGTGGGGAGAGGGCGGCGCCGGCTGCCGAATTCCAAGGGGAGCTTCGCGTGCGTCGTGCGGTGTGCAAATGCATATCCAGGCTGGGGAGTGTTATGGGTTTATGAGGAGAGTGATTAAAATTGTATCAAAGAGGCTCGTGAAGCTTATGGTTCAAGTTAACTGTATGAAGTAAACAGCCTTTAACGGCCTCCTGGGAGTGTGACAGATAGTCTGTGGGTGTTACGGCAACATGGTACTGGTGCGTGTTCTGGCCATCCCAAACTAATCACCATCTGCGAGCATGGGTCTCTGGGGAGCGTCTGGTGGTTGGACAATCATGGTAGTTAGCATTTTTAATCAGCTTCTGTGCCGCACAGATAGAAACCTTATGCTCAAGCCTTTCTTTTTCCTGTCCATGTAGAATTACTTAGGATGACGACAGCCCAGCGCGCAAGGACTCGGGATGTGTTTCTGCAAGATGCCTTTTGCGGTTCTCCCCACTCCCTTTTCGGCACCCCCGAGCCTAACCGTGAAAATTCCCCAGTCCTCTTGCTCATGGTCCTTGTTGTCACTGCTTCTTTTTGCCACGAGCAGACGGGACCGGCGGGGGTGGGGGGAAGCGTGGAGAGGAGGTTGTTTCTGTATTCAGAGGGACGAGCCGTCTCCTTCTTCCCCGTCTGACTGCCCCCTTCAGTCCTCCACACCTACCCCTGCTCCTACTGTCAGGCACTGACACCTTTCTTTCCTGTTGTTGTTATTTGGGGGAGATACCTCTTGAAGCCTATAGGACACCTTCTAGGGACCAAGGCATGAGGGAAGGTTGCTGGTACCATCCTTGGGAGCCCACCTTGGTCACTGATTCCACCCGCATTTAAAACCATGGGTGCGATACCTATTCTGGGTGGACGGTAGTTCCCATCCTGGTAGCTGTGCATGGTTATGGCAGGAGAAGACCAGAGGGTCCGTCAGCACAGAGGGCAGAGCCTCTGATCCAGGGTCTGCCTCCGTATCTTACTGAATTTAAAGAAAGCAGCCCCAGTGTTGGGGCAGCTGCAAAGCAAAGGATCCATCGTTGCCATGAACCGTGGTGTAGGTCGCAGACACGGCTGAGGTGTAGGCTGGCAGCTATAGCTCTGATTCGACCGCTAGCCTGGGAACCTCCATATATTGTAGGTGCGGCCCTATAAAGCAAAAAAAAGAAAAAAAAAATAGCTGCCCCTGAGAGGAAGATCGCATCTCCCTGTCCCCCTGCGTGCAGGGGACGCATCCTGCTCCCGGGGCTCTGCCATTGTGGCTCCTCAGTATTGGGCGGGTTTACCAGAGTTCAGCACAAGCTTGGATGAGATGACTTCACGCAGCCTTTTGTCTGCTCCTGTTTAGGAACCCACTTAACCAAGGGCCGCTTTCTTTTTTTTTTTTTTTTTTTTTGGTCTTTTTGCCTTTTCTAGGGCTGCTCCCATGGCATATGGAGGTTCCCAGGCTAAGGGTCCAATCAGAGCTGTAGCCACCAGCCTACACCAGAGCCACAGCAACGCAGGATCCGAGCCGCATCTGCAACCTACACCACAGCTCATGGCAATGCCAGATCCTTAACCCACCGAGCAAGGCCAGGGACCGAACCTGCAACCTCATGGTTCCTAGTCGGATTCGTCAACCACTGCGCCACAACAGGAACTCCCAAGGGCCGCTTTCTGATGCGGGAAGAGTTGGCACTTTGGGAAAGACCAGTGAAGAAATTTCCTTATATTTGAGATTTTTCAGCAAGGCAAACATGTGGGAGATGTACTCTCTGGGAGTTGCCAGGAATATGAGTTTTGAAATTGTTGTGTAAGTAGGAACTCAGAGAACAACATCTGTACGTTGTGTCATTATCTGTGAGCACCTAGCCTGGGCTCCTGTAATGGCTGTGATGGTGTTGGTTGTGATGGCAACGGTAATGACAGGAGGGGGCCGCTTTCATTTATTGGGCAAACTATGTGCCAGACACATCTATGGACTCCCTTCATTCTTAAGATAACTCTGTTAGGTACATACTGTATCCTGTAGAGAAACTGAGCAACCGAGGGGTAAAGAGAGAATCAAGGCTCATCCGTTAGGATGATTTGAAATGATTTGACTCCAGAGCCAGTGCTCTTTACTCTGCCTGTATATATATTCAGTAGAATCTCATTAAATGATGCTGTAGCCTTGATAGTTCATGCAAAGGGAAATCTCTGTTGGCCCCATGATGGTTTCAATGTATGGTTTGGTATCAGATGATTTTACTTTTGGATTCAGTGTAACTCACAAAGAGGTTATCAGACTTGAGAATTTCACAAGTCAGTAAAAAAAAAAAATTTATGTATATGTATGTATATATTATATATAGCAAATACATATATTTGCTTTTTAGGGCCACACCTGCAGCATATAGCAGTTCCCAGGCTAGGGGTTGAATCGAAGCTACAGCTGCTGGCCTACACCACAGCCACAGCAGTGCAGGATCCGGGCCTCATCTGCGACCTGTACCACAGCTCACAGCAACGCCAGATCCTTAACCCATTGATGAGACCAGGGATCGAACCTGCCTCCTCATGGGTCCTAGTGGGGTTCATTAACTGCGGAGCCACAAAAGGAACTCACTATATATTTTCTTAATTGTAACAAGCCTCCATAGAGTTGAGTTGCTAACTTTATATACCACCAAGAAGAAATTTTTAAAATTTCAGATATTGTGTACTCTCACTATGATTTGATAAAAGAAAAAGTATAGTGTCGTGGTTAAGGGTTCTGGAGTCAAACAAATTTAACCATAGTATTGACTAGGAAGCTATTGGACCTTGGGAAATTTAAATAACCCCTCTGCCTCAGTTTCCTCATTGTATAGTGGAAATGGCAGTAATAGTACCTATCGCATGGGATCATTGGGAGGAGTAAATGAAATAATGTATATATAAGGTGCTGAAGGTCTGGCAGCGAGAAGCACTTGATACTTTTTATATTTTTATTACTACTGTTGACACTAAAGCAAGAGATACATACTGTTAGAATAAGAAAGAATCCTTAACACTGAAGTTGAAATGGAGAATTTACTGTACCACCGTGGTGTTTTTTCTCCTCTTACTTGGTGACCAAGAGTGTTCTGGAAGCTATTGGAAGCCCTAACTGACTTCATTTAGTCGCCCTCTGACCCTTCCAACAACACACACAGAGCATCAGCGCCTGCCGGGAGGTTGGGAGGTGAGACGATAAAGGGCTGGAGGCAGGGCAGTTTGGTTTGGGGGGGGGGGTTAACATGAAGCAAATGGTGTTAGGAGTTTGCCGAGCTTGGAACTGTCCGGAAGCACAGCCCTGACCCCTCCTCCAGACTCAAGAAGTCATCCCTCCTTGGGGTTCCTTTAACAGTAATTCAGAGCCAGAGTTCCCGTCGAGGCTCAGTGTTAATGAATCCGACTGGGAACCTTGAGGTTGCGGGTTCGATCCCTGGCCTCGATCAATGGGTTAAGGATCCAGCATTGCCCTGAGCTGTGGTGTAGGTCGAGAACGTGGCTCGGATCTGGCATGGCTGTGGCTCTGGTGTAGGATGGTGGCTATAGCTCCAATTAGCCCCTAAGCCTGGGAACCTCCATATGCCACAGGAGTGGCCCTAGAAAAAGGCAAACAGACAAAAAAAAAAAAAAAAATTCAGAGCCAAATGTCACCATTAAAATAGGCACAATGTGAGATTCAGTGTTGTGGATGCACCTTTGTCCTATTTTGGAGTTTCCTAGCACATGGGTGTGCATGGAGCCCTTCCTCGTTGGTCCTCACCACAAGCACGCAGAGTGGGCGTGCAGTGCAGAGAACTCCCCCCAGAACCTGCACTCGGGCCTGCCGGTCCACTGCCGCTGCTCTCCTAGAAGCCGAGGCCCTTTTCAGAGGGAGCATCAAAAGCAACCACAGGAGGGAAAGTGGTCCTAACTGCAGCGCATCAGATGCACGTCCAGCCTTCTCACCAACTCTCGTTCTGGTCCCCAGGCCTCTTCTGTGTCCCATATCCAGGATCCCAGTGTGAAACCTAAAGAGGAAACTCAGACTCTGCCCACACTCAGCATTTCACCCCTTAATGTGCTTGGCACCCATTCCCAGCTGCCCTGGACAACAGGGACAAACACTCTGGCTTCAGTATGTGCTATCCACCCCGCCCACCAGTCCTCAGTGTGAGATGTGTACATAGTCGGTCCTCTATGAATCTGTGCAAAGCCAAATAAAAGCACTTGATCCGTAGCCGGGATCTATGTGGCTACACTCATCTGCTCCCAAGCACTACAGCCCTGGGGTTTTGCTCTCATTGTCATTGCATCAAAATTTTAGTCTTTCAGGGTGAATTCTGTTTCTGTTTCACTAAAATTAATCAGGACAGGCTGTTTCTTTATTATACACCCTGAAAGGTGTAAAACAATTAGGGAGAAGAAGCCTTTCTTCCCTGAGTTGATTTATGTTATACATGCAGACGATTAAAGGTAAACCCGGCTCTTCAATGAAAGGAAGATTTCTCAGCAAGCAACTCTCTCCATTTCATTTCAAGATCCCAGGGACTCACCGGGTCTGAGAGGTCGCAAACTTAGCCCGGAGGAAAAGCGGCAGTTGGTGCAGGAAGGCCATCCAGCTTTCTGTTCTCAAGAGAAACGGCATGATGCTCGACCAAGAGTTGATTTATCACTTTCAGAGAACCCTAAAGGTTAAATGAAAGAGGAAGGGAAGGCAGAGGAGAAACTAAAGAAAGAGGAGGAGAAAGGAAATTAAGGGAAAAACGTAAATCTCTCTAAGTTGGGACAGCGAAGATGCCTGAGCAGGAAGTTTGGCCGGGCAGGTGTCCTCCCCCAGGAACACGCAGGGCCTGCAGAGCACACTGCAGCCGAGACAGGGGGCCTTTGTTCTTCCAGGGGGATAAACACCATCTCTGCTGCTTAAAGCACTCCTAGGATGTCTTTAATATCAGGGGCAGTGTTTTACGTTGTACTTCAAGATTATTAGTTGACAGGTTTTTGTTTTTGTTTTTTTTTAACCTATCTGAAAAATATATGATTCTTGCACTGTCAGCATGTGTGAACTTTTCTTTTCTTTTTTTTTTTTTGGTCTTTTTAGGGCCACCCCTGTGGCATATGGAAGTTCCTAGGCTAGGGGTTGAATGGGAGCTGCAGCCACCAGCCACAGCCACAGCCACAGCCATGCCAGATCTGAGCCATGTCTGCGACCCACACCACAGCTCACAGGAACGCCAGATCCTTAACCTACTCAGCAAGGCCAGGGATCGAACCCCAGTCCTCATGGATACTAGTGGGGTTCGTTACCCCTGAGCCATAACGGGAACTCCAGCATGTGTGAACTTTTCAAAGTTGCGTTTTTCATGCTTAAAGGAAAACCCAGGCTTCTCACACCAGTCCTCTCCCTTAAGAGGTCCCCTGGTCCCTCTGTAGGCTGTCCACTCATTCATTCCACACGCACCGGTGGGGCACTTGCCATGTGCTAGGTACTGCGCTAGGCTCTAGGTAACCAAGGCGGGGGGGTCAAAGTCCCTGACCCCTTGCAAGTTAGCACTGAGTGATTCCACTGGCCTACTTGCTAATAGAGCCACATCTGGAATAACAGGCTAGAAGCTACAAGGCTGACTCGCGTGAGGAGGAGGTGGCTGCTTGCATGAGAAAGGCTGCTCAGAGCCAGTCTCTCTCTGAGGCTGCTCTCCCCGGGCCCCGCCTGCAAGAAGATGGTCAAAGCATCCAGGCAGGTGTACAGGTGAGCTCCCCCTGGGGCTTCTCCAGGCTCCCGAGGCTTCGGTCGGGGCGCTGACCTCTGAGGCACTACTGCTCCGTTCCCTTTACGGGATGGCTCGCTTCCCACCATCTCGAGCTGCTCTTCGGTCCCAGCTACCGTGCTTCTCTTAGCCAGCCAGAGGTTGTTTGGAGCTTTCTGTCGACTTGAAAGACTTCCTTCCCTCCAGCCAGCGTGGTCTCGCAGACTGCCTCGGGAAACCGTCCGCCGGGCTGTGAGCAGCCCTGGGCCCGCCAGCCCTTCCTCCGAGCCGTGTGGAACTAGGTCACGGGGTTGGAACTCTCACACAGGTTACGCTGGGCCTCGCCTTGTAATGCCCACTGCCCATGGCATACTCAGCTTGTTTCCAAACTAAATAGTTTCCAAGGAGTAGTTAATGGGGGCTTTTCATTTGAAATAGATTGAAAACAAGCCATTTCCTACTCCCATTTCAAACAAATTTGGGTCCAATTATTTGCCTTTTTTTAACATGAAGTTAAATGGACTATTCTGCCCATCCCTGCCTGAGCTGAACCGTGATTTCTCTTGATTATGCTTTTATGCTGTGAATCGTGAGGCTCCGGAGACATAATGGACTTCTGTGGGAGAGGGGCAGCAATTTTTTAAAATTCTGCCAGTGCTTGTCAGCTTTCACTCTGGCGCCTGCTGTGCAGGAAGAAAGCACCCCACCAGAAGAAAAAAAAATCTGCCAACAAAACCAGCACTGTCCGCCTGTCCTGCAGGGGGCTGGCACGGGGCTGGGGCTCCTCTTCTCCGTGTCTATGTAGGGCATGCGTTCAGCCACCAATGAAGCCCAGTTTCCAGCCATCCAGCCCTGCTCCTCCCCCGGTTTCCAGCCATTAGCTTTTTGTGGTGTTGAAGGTCTCTCTCTTTCCTTCCCAGTCTCATTTCTCTCCGTTTTACTTGGACCGGGGCCTCAGAGAAAAGGAACTCTGGCACCCTGCTTTCCGCTTGGTCCTTTACCTCCAGCAGCTTAGCAAAATGAAAAGTAGGACACCTCACGGGCCTCCTTCTTGGGTGGTGGGCTTATGTGGTGTGTTTGCTTTTTTGGGTGGAGGTGGTGGTCGTCTACCTGGATTTGCAAAAGGTTCCAGAAAACTCGGGAGAAGACCATGCTCCTGGCTGCCAGCTTCTGTTGTTGGTAAGGGCGGCCACCCCACTAGCAGGTAGCCAGGGAGTCCATTGGGCAGTGCCTTTTCATGGGAACCGTCTCTTTGCTCCCAGCCAGCAGTGCCAAGAATTTAACCAGCCCCACTGAAGAAAAAGAGGCCTTCATCCCAGCTGCCAACCGGGGAAGCACAAAATGCTTTTTCGGATTTTGGAGAAAGCCCTTTATGCCTGCCCGGAAGTCTTCCGTGCTGGAGCCCTCAAGGCTTTGGCTTTGAGTTGGTGCAGGATGCCAAGCCCTGTGTTGGATGGCTCCAACCTTGCGTTGCCACCAGTTCGCCGTGTTCACTTGGGAGGTGCTCGCTGTTGCTCTCTGTTAGTGGGGCTGGGCTCCCACGTTCCCACTGGTGCCCTGCGGACACCCACCATCTGCTTGTTCTGGTGAGGCAGACACGTGTCCACTCAGAACACCGCCCCCCCTCTCCCTGCCAAACCCTGACTGTGGTGCATCTGCCAGCCTTTCCCCTGGACCCGTGACTGGGGTGAAGTACAGAGGTGGCCCTGACAGTGTCTACCTTTGCACATGTTCTCAGCATCCCCAGGAGGAGGCGGTTTGGCCTCCGCCTGAACCTCCTGGGCTGGAAGCCTTAGTCCTGAGCCAGTGCCTTGAGGAGACCTCGCATTCGTTTAAAGTTGCCCCCCACGTGAATTGAAGCCTGTTCGTCGCTTTCTCCCACTGGTTCTGCCCCTCCTGGATCTACCAAGACGAAATTCCATCTCCTTGCTCTCGTGATCCCTCCAGACATTCGAAAGTAATTGCAGATGCCTAAGCGGTCCGTCTCTAGGCCGACGTTCAGTTCTTCGGGCCATTCCTCGTATCTCTGGGCTTCCCAACCTGTGCCCTTCTGGTTTCTCTCTTCCAGACATCTCTGGCTTGCTAACTCTCAGATCTGGGCTAACCCAGCACGGGCTGAGAGGCTCTCACTGCCTTGGACGGAGACCCTCCTGCTGTTTAGTGCCGTTGACTTTTCAGGTGACTTAACCGAAACACTCATTTGTTCCTAACTGTGAGCTTTTCTTTACAGACGTAATTGTTTAGCAGATTTGCTCCCCTGTGTGTATGTGTATTTGTTATTCATGCACCTCTGCACAAACTACATCTATTCCCAAATGAAGGCCATCTTATTGGGCTAAGACGGCGTTCACCCATCTCTTTTAGTCTGTTAAGATGTTTGGGGGAGTTCCCGTCGTGGCGCAGTGGTTAACGAATCCGACTAGGAACCATGAGGTTGCGGGTTCGGTCCCTGCTCTTGCTCGGTGGGTTAACGATCCGGCGTTGCCGTGAGCTGTGGGGTAGGTTGCAGACGCGGCTCGGATCTCGCGTTGCTGTGGCTCTGGCGTAGGCCGGTGGCTACAGCTCCGATTCAACCCCTAGCCTGGGAACCTCCATATGCCGCGGGAGCGGCCCAAAGAAATAGCAAAAAGACAAAAAAAAAAAAAAAGATGTTTGGGATCTGCGTTTTATGAGCCGGTATAACCATGTTTCCGGCTTCATGTCATAGGAAAATTCGGTTCCGCCCCGAGAATGGGCGGGGCCGGGGGGTGCCCCGTTCCTGGGCACTGCCCCTGGCTGGCTGCATGGCTTCTAGCTCCTCAGAAGGTCTTCGGAGTAAACCACTTGCGTGATGCTTTCTGGCGAACAAAACCCCTGCCGTTTGTCCTCCCCTTCCTTTCTCGCAGCACCCTGCACAGTCCAGGGAACATGCTTTCGCTTCCATTTCACACACGGGGCTCAAAGAGCGGAAGAGGCATTGTGCTCAGCCAGGGGGTCCAGGGGGACCATGATGGGGGGCACAGTCACTTCCCTTAAAGAGTTTATTGGCACAGACAGTACAGGAGAAGGGCCATATAGACACATGGAGGAAAGGTGCTGAAAGATTAGGGCTTTCTGGAACACAGAGTATTTGTGAGTAGGAACTGGCCGAGGGAAGAGCTCAGGATTAATGATGCGGCAGGAGGACGTGCATACACGGTGTGAAAGGGGGCAGAAGCCTGTGTCTGCAGCAGCTTGTCATCTGACCACACCCCCGATCTGCATCTGTGGCTGATACAACTGTGGAACCCGAGAGGGCGAAGACATTCCTGTTGGGGACCTTCATCCTCTCCCCGTGGGCACGTCAAACCTTTACGGATTCACCCAATTGCATTTTTGTCCCAGCTACATCTCTCCATCCTGACCGTTCGAACTGCACGGGGCAGCTCATTTCTATCTTGCTGAATACAGATCTGTCTTTTCTACATGACGTTCCAGGTTTCACTCTCATACCTGTTGAAAAAGTCTCGTTCTGATGACTGATTCTTCATAACCCATGTTGGTTTCAACCATTTTCCTCCCTAACAGCTCACCAGCTCTCAACCTAGTAGTTTGTTTTATTTGCCAAGTCACTGGTTAAGATGTAGGTTACCGGCAGAGCTGTACCTAGAACCCCAGTGTCTAAACTCCTCGCCCAGGAGTTTCCGCTGTGGCACAGTGGGTTAATGATCCAGCTTGTCCCTGTGGCAGCGCTGGTTCGATCCCCGGCCCAGTGCAGTATGTTAAAGGATCCAGCATTACAGCAGCTGTGGCGTGGGTTCAATCCCTGGCCTGGGAACTTACATATGCCTCCCGTGTGGCCATTAAAAAAAATTAAAAATTAGAAGAACTCCATAGATCTTTCCTTCCACTCGTCTGCCCTCCCTGCAGCCCATCTTTTAACAGCAGACATCACACAAGGTCCCTGAGGGCATCTGCCCATTTCCTGCCATGCAGTGTAGGAGCCAGCGAGCCGGGCAGGCAGTGACCCTCTGAGAATGGGAGGGGAGGTGCCCCATTTCTGGGCACTGGCCCTGGCTGGCTGGCTGCATGGCTTCTCAGAAGGCCTTTGGAGTAAACCCCTTGTGTGATGCTTTCTGGTGAATAGAACCCCCTGCTGCTTGTCCTCCTCTTTCGTTCCCACACCACCCTGCACAGTCGAGGGGACATGTTTTTGCTCCTATGTCACGCATGGGGCTCAAAGGGTAGATGAGACTTGACACAGGTCCCCCAACTATACTAAGTGGCCAAGCTCTGGTGCCCAAATGACTTCAGGTTCCTGTCCTCTCTGTCTTTATATCAACGATGACATCAACTCCCTGACCTCTCCCCGCTCCAGAATGCTGGCCGGGCGATTAGGTAAGAGAATATAAATAGAAGGAAAGGGAAAAAAAAATAGATGCAGTTCCAAGCACGAAGTAGGCAACGTAACTGACTACCGAGGCCCTGCCACGGACCTATTCCCTGACACTCTCCAGCTGAAAAGGAACACGGACAAGTGACAGCCAACAGTCCTGAGGCTTAAACCAACTATCTTGTAGGAACAAGCCCAGGATGAGCTATTCTAAGCCGGATGACAGGCGTGGAATTCAGTCATGTTTCAGATGTACTTTTAGATCGGAGGAGAGGAGGAGTGCTGTAAAGAGCTCTGTAAAACTGGTTTAAAATAATAACCTTACGGAGAAGGGGATGCAGAAGCACAACTCTGAGCATGCCTACCGCTAATTAACCGTGTTCACTGAGAGCCCCACTGTGCTCGTTCTTTGGATTGCTCCCTGGCCCAGGAGCCAAAGGCTTCCTCCTTCGGATGGGGTGTTAATTGTCCAGCTCCTTACGTGTGAATTAGAAATAGGCAAAGGTCAATGTTTTTCTAACAGGTATGGAGTGAGTGCCTTGGTCAATCCGTGGCAAAGAGTATCACCATTTTTCTCGTACTTGTTGACTTTGTGAAATCTACTGGAATTCCAGAATTCAGGGCTCCTTGACTCCTTAGCAAGAGCAAAGGGACAAGTACTCTGTCTTCCAGTCCTTGGTGAATTAGACCTTGAGACTTCATAATTAAAATGGATTTAATAGAGGCAGGGAAGCTGGGATATCTGCCCCAGTAAGCAGGCATCTTCTGTCAGTAGGAGAGTGTGTCCTTTGTATTTAAACAGTTTCTCCAAAAGGCTCTAAATGAGATTTGGGACCTAAACAAGATTTGGTGTGATTTGCTAATTACCCAAGTTACTATTACCTGATTAACACAGGAATCCTAATAGTCTGTTGCACTGCCTTTCTTCCGGGTGCCAGGAGGCTTGACATCTGTCACCTGTTCACTTGGAGGCATTTTAATTAACCCAAATTATGTATGTCTTTTCTGCTTCATGATTTGGTGCCTGGATTTTATATTTAAAAGTTAATAACTACCTAAAGGAGGCTTGCTGCCAAAATACAAGGAGCAAAAAGGCTGACAGATCTGTTTGTTGCTGAGAATAGGTAGAGATCTTGGTTTATGCCAAGCAGTTGGAGTGGGAGACGATGGCCTGGACGTGAAGAAGGCCTTGTGACGAGCCACGGACATCAGGAATAAACACCGCCAAATCTCACCTTGCCTTCCTGGCCTTAACGAAGGCCTCGGACCCAGTGGCGGCATAACTGGAAGGGTTGGAACCAGGGAAGCTGAGTATCTTTCTCCAGATCCCATAGGAAGCCAGGGCTGCACTTTGGATTTTAACCGTGTTAATGATGGTGATGAGAGCAGCTTTCCTCTTTGCCCACCAGTAAGACTTTCATTTCAGAAGCGGGGTGTGAGCGTGATGAAGCCATCTGAGTTCAAGCCTCAGCAGCTCTCCCTGGAGATCTGAATGGCTTCAGGACGTGCTAGTGGGCTCTGTACAGCCGCTCGCTCGGAACAGTTTTCACCCTCAAATAAAGACGGCTTATTTATCGAGTGCTGAGTTCTGAAGCTTGTCTCCAGACCCGCCCTATCCTGAAGGGGCCGAACGCCATCCAAGGCTTCCGAGGCCTGTGTGCTTGGTGACCAGACTCTTCTCTCCAAAAGCAGAGAGCTGGGTGTGCACCCAGACCCAGCCGGGAGTCAAAAGGTGGCAATGTGAGGGTTAGTCCCCAAGCCAGCGTGCCCTGGTCTTGCCTTTGGGTGTAGAGATTCCTAGGGCTGGGGGCGGGGACATGCCTCGAGGACAGAGGACCCGCCAGGGTTTGCTGACTCCTCTTTGGAGGGAAGTTTCCAGGTTGTTCAAGTTCGCTACCGTGTTTGAGAGGAATGACCTGCCTGAGGCACAAGCCACCCATCTCGGTGATGTGATTAGTTCCTCCAAGGCACGAGGAGACCACGTGGCAAATTACTTCATCCGAACGCTCTACATGTGCCCTGGGAAGGTCAGCCTCCTTCACCTACTGGTGATGAGCAGATTATGCCTAGAAATCTGTCCATTCGCATTTGAGCAGGCACAGTCCCAGTGTGGACGACAGAGTCTTTCTTGACCTCCCAGGCTCTTTCCGTCTCAGCCAAGCCTTTTCTTCTGGAAAGAGATAGTATCTTATGCCTAGAGCGTCATCCCCAGAGGACTTGCCTCTGGCTCCTCACCCAGGCATCTCATGAGCTCAGAGCTATTGGTGTTTCCATTTTTGCAGCTCAGCTTAACAGGCAGCTCAGCTCTTTTAAGCCTTAGTACAAGGTGTGGAGGAAGTGGGCAGAAGTAGAGATGAAACAAGATTGGCCATGACTTGCTATTTGTGGAAACGGTGACATGGAAATTTACTAGACCATTCTGTCTATCCACTGTTATATATGTGTGAAATTTTCCATAAGAAAAAGTTTAAAATCCCTAAAAAGAAAAAAAAAAAGTTACAAACAAATAGGGATATCAAGTACCTTTGGCAGTCGTCTGTGTCCCCATGCCAGAGCAATGAATGAATGTTATCTTCTTGGGATATCAACTAACATCAAAATTTAGTATGGATCAGAGTTAATTTTTAAAATGTCAACACTGGAGTTCCCATCACGGCTCAGTGGTTAACAAACCCGACTATTACCGTCAACCCCCCTCCCCACACAACCCCTGGCAACCACTTTTCTGCTCTCTGTTTCTATGAGTAAGATGAGTAAGGACTAAAGATCTCATGTAAAACCACGGTGACGGTAGTTGAGAAAGTTCCATGTCCTATTTCTCTTTTGCTTTGGTGTTTTCTGGTTTGGTTTCTTTTCAGATGAGATTAGACTATACATATTATTCATCAGGTCATTTTAACGGCTTTGTTGGAATGTAATTTATATGCCGGAAATTCACCCATACAAAATGTACAGTTATTTTCCGTGAATATATGGGGTTGTGTAACCATGATTCAGTTTTAGAACATGTTCATCACACCAGTAAAATCCCTTGTGCCCATTTGCAGTCAGTCCCCGTCAACACCCTCATTCCAAGCTAACTACTAATCTACTTTCTGTCTCTATGGCGTTGCCCTTTCTGAACCTTTTGTACAAATGGAATCATACAAGTTATAATCTTTTTCATCTGGCTTCTTACATTAGCATGATGTTTTGAGCTTCATCAATGTTGTAGCATGTGGTAGTAGCTTATTCCCCTTTATTGCTGAATAGTAGTCCACTGAATGGATATACCATATTTTATTTACCCATTCACCAATTAATGAACATTTGTTTCTGCTTTTCGAGTATTGGTAGTAATACTGCTGTAACATTCCCATACAGCTCTTTGAGCGGTTATTTGTTTTCATTTCTTCTGCTCAATATGTTGGAATGAATTGGCTGTGTCATACACTAAATTTCTGTTTAATTTTTTTTTTTTAGGATAATGCCAAACTATTTTTCCAAAGTGGCTGCACCATTTGAAGTTCCCCAGTAATGTTTGAGGGTTCTGATTTCTCCACACTGACCAACATTTGTTATTGCCTGCCTTGATGAGTATAGGCATCTTTGTGGATGTGAAGTGTCTCTCATTGTGGTTTTAACTTGCATTTCCCTAATGACAATGATGATGAGCATCTTTTCCTGTGTTATTAGCCATTTGTATGTATTCTTTGATGAAACAGTATTCAAATCTTTTGCTCATTTTTCAAATTGGGTTGTTTGTCATCTAATAATTGACTTTTAAGAGTTCCTTATAGGTCCTTCTTGTAAATCCTTCATCCAACATCTTTTTTTTGTCTTTTTTTTTTTTTTTTGTCTTTTTAGGGCTGAACCTGCAGCATATGGAGGTTCCCAGGCTAGAGAGTCAAATTGCAGCACAGGCACAGCAACTTGGGATCCAAGCCACATCTGCAATCTACACCACAGCTCATATCTTTAACCCATCAAGTGAGGCCAGGGATTGAGCCTGTGTCTTCATGGATGCTAGTTAGATTCATTTCTGCTGAGCCATGACCAGAACTCCATTCATCCAATATCTGATTTGCAAATATTTTCTCCCAGTCAATGGCTTGAGTTTTTATATTCATAATGGTGTTTTTTGAAGTGCAGAGTTTTTAATGTTGATGGAGTCCTATTTATCCATTATTTTCTTTTATAGATTATACTTTCGTGGTTCTTTCTAAGAACTCTTTACCTAACACAAGGTCACAGAGCCTTTCCTGTATATTTTCTCCAAAAAAGTTTTATCATTTTAGCTCTTACATTTAGAGCTCTGTGATCCAGTTAATTTTTGTGTTATGATGCGAAGGAAGAGTGCAAATTAATCTTCCTGGGTGTGGATGTTCAGTTATCCCAGAATGCTTTTCCATTTAAGTTCCCTGACACTTTTATCAAAAATCAGTTAACATACATATAAAGGGTTATTTCTAGGCTCTGATTTCTGTACCTTTGATATACGTCTATCCTTTGTCAGAACCAGACTGTCTCAAGTACTATCTTTGTGTGGGATGTTTTGAAATTGGGAACTGTGAGTCCTCCAACTTCCTTCCTCTTTTTAAAGATTCTTTTGGCTATTTTGGCTCCTTTGCATTTCCATATAAATTTTAGGATCATCGTGTCGATTTCTACAAGAAAAAGAGTCTGCTGGGATTTTGATAGGGATTGCATTTAATCTACAGATCAATTTGGGCAGAATTGCCATCTTAATGTTGAGTCTTACAAGCCATGAATATGCAATGTCTTTCCATTTTTTTTTTAGATCTTCTTTGAATTCTCTCGAAAATGTTTTATATTTTTCAGTGTACAAGCCTTGTACTTCTTTCTTTTGTTAAATTTATTCCTAAGCATTCAGGTCTTTCTGGAGGTATTATAAGAGGGATTTTTTTTAAATTTCTTTTTGAATTGTTCATGGATGGTATATAGAAATATGATTGAGCTTGATATATTGATCTTGTATCCTGTGACTTTGCCCAGTTTGTTTATTAGTTCTAATAACAGTAAACTAGTCATCGTCTTGTGGATTGCTGAGGCTTTTCTGTGTATAGGATCAGGCCATCTGTGAATAAGCAGTTTCACGTCCTCCTGTCCCATATGGATGCCGTTTATTTCCTTTCTTTGCCTGATAGAGAATTGTAGCGACTAAAACTCACCTAATGTCCTGGCACATTTCCATGATTCTGCCGATCATGTAGACAAGGGGACAAAGAGCCAACTTCCGCAATTCCACACCAGCTTCATAGAGGCAGAGAAAATTGGTCACTGCCTTAGCAGAGGAGTAAAAAATGCCGCTCTGCATGGACTTGTGGTTTCCTGATTTTCCTCTTAGTGGGTGGTTCTTTCAGCAGCCTGACCAGAGCAGACATGAAAACCCCTGAAACAAGCATGAAAGAGCCCTGAGTAGGCAAAGATAGATGCCACACATCCTCTGGAAATTCTCTGATCTACACAGAACCTCATCTCCAAGCCTACATGTTGTTTTAACAAGCATGGGTATTTGGCTTTCTAGGGTTTTGGGTTTGTTTTTTTTTTTTTTTTTTTTTTTGTAGCTGTGCTTTAGAAAGAATGTTGAATAAGAGACAAACCATGAGTTGAACTCAAATGACACCAAAAACTGAAAGGATGAAAGTAACAGTGAGGGAAGAAATTAAAAAAAAAAAACATTCATCATTCCATATATCATTCCTGGACACCTATTAGTACAAGCCTTGTGCTCAAGAACTTGAAGGCACCACTGGCAAGCCAATTGAAGGCAATTTTCCAGTCTTGGTAGGCTGTGAGGACATTGGCCAAGCAAGCCAAAATTCCAGCAGCCCCATCCATTTCTTCTGTGGCTGATGAATCAGACTCAAATGCAATACTTGATAATTTTCCCTATGAAATTCTAGTTTATTAGAGTCACCCCATTATTCTAGTCTTTTAAGATTGCTTCAGATTCTGATTCTGGTGTCTGAGCTGAAGATTAATGACTAAGCGGAACAATTATTTCTCACAGGGATAATAACCCTGTGTCCTCACAAAAGTTAAATCCCCCTTCACTGTAGAATGAACACATTAGCTCCCCTAGCTTCTTTTAAAGATCCTCATCAGGGAAGATCAGGAAAAAGTACACAGTCACAAAATAAAGACCTACCATCTAGCCACGTTTCTCACTGTTGGAGAGGGAATTTATGGGTAAACAAAGGCAGAGGCTAGACGGATCCAGGAATCAGTCGGAGACATCAATATGAGTGTAGCCTGGTGTAGATACAGGTGGTTGCATATAGAACTATTTAGAGGTCTGTGAGTATACAAAAGTTAAGGTACACACATATATTTCTGTACCCTGTTAGCTGAGAGGGCCTCAAAGAAAGGACACCCCACTCGCAATAAGCACACTTTCCTCCAAATCTTGGTTTCTAATACCATTCTCCCAATAAAAGGAAAAATAGATTCTAAGAGAAATGGCCAGCTCCAGGATTAGAGCAGGAGGTATACAAGATGAGCCTGGAGTTTTTTTAGAGTGCCAGAAAGTAGAAAAGTGCTCCAAAAGAAAAAAAAAATAATAATGGAGCTATGACAAAGGATCACAGGAACCAGCTGAAAGAGTTCCCAGGGGCTAAACCTGGAGCAATGTGAGCAAAACAATAACTAAAGTAACATCGCATTATAACCCACAGTTAGTCCATGCGGATACAAGTGAATTAATAAATGTAGGAGAAAAGGTAAATCTCCCATGCAGAAGACTTCCAAAGATGTATGTGGAAACTCCACCCTTAAGGAGGGGGACCCTACCTGCTCTCCTTAGATGTGGGCTGTGCATGGTGATGTCCTTCCAAAGGCTACAGTATGGAGGGGGCAGGGCCTTACTGCACAGTGGAGACAGCTGGCAAACACTCCTGCAGCTTGATGGCCAAGGTCAACACCAACAGTCATAAACCATGTCGACAGAATATACTCTTGACATGATGCAAGGAAAATGACACTTCACCTCGGTGATCTTCCTCCCCAAACCCTTAAATTTCGTCTTATTGTAAGGAAACAAACACACACACACATCCCAATAGTGGAGCATCCTACAAAATCGTATAAAATTCAAGGCCATCAAAATCAAGGAAATTCAGAGCAACTGTCCCAGCCAAGTGGAGCTCAAAGAGATGTGGGACAACTAAATATAATATGACATCATGAATAGGATCCTGGAATAGGAAGGGGGGAAAAAAAAAGATACTAAATAAAGACTAAGGAAATCTGAGTAAATATGTATCAATATTGGTTCATTCCATGTAACAAATGTTTCCTACTCGTGTAAGATGTTCGTAGGGGAGCCCCGGGGGGATGGGGCAGGGGGATTATAGGAATACTCTGTGCTGTCTTCTCAGTTTCTGTGTTTAGGTCTAAAGTTGTTCTAAAAAATAAAGTCTATTTCAAAGAAAAGCCAACATTATCGTAAACGTTGAAAAACCTTAAAGGGTTAGCATCAATTTCTGGAAAATGTGAGAAAACCTTCTTCTTTATGATGATGGGTAAGTGAAGCGTTGCTGAATTCTCTCTTCCTCTCTGAGCAAGTTAATACTTCTAAGAAGCGAGAAAGGAAGGGGAGAGGGGGTGCAGGGGAAAGTGTGTGTGTGTGTGTGTGTGTGTGTGTGTGTGAAGAGGAAAAAGAGAATTCTGAATTGTCAAAACCTTGGAGGGGAACTTATTCTAATTTATAAGCGGTTCCACTAGAGATGTGTGAGGATTTCGTTGTTGTCGTTGTTAAAGAGAAAAACTAGTTTCAAGCATTATTAAGCTTTTTTCCCCTCCCAGAAGCTAAGAAAACCATCTGTGAGAACCTGTTTGCATGTTTGTTTTCTACAATAAAATGCAAAATACTTCTTCCTGTTAGCGGATTATACCATATGTCTCGCCCTGTAACAAAATCAGCATGTTTATTAATGAACCCAATCAGAGGCAAAGATTTAGAAAGATTTAAGGAACTGGATTTTCCATTCAATATTTCAGCAAAGGAAACTTCTGGTTAGACGTCGTTGTTGTGCTTGGAAAATAGAAGCTTTGTTTTTGCTTTGAAATCAACTTACTTGGCAGGGGACGGAGAACAGGAGGAGAGAGAGCCCTTTGAAAAATCTTTGGTAAAAAAAAAAAGTCTGCATTTAAGAATGGCCCTTTCTGCCTAATGATTCCCCTGCTCATTTATCCACAGTTTATATGTGATTAATATTTAATTTGATCAGTTTCATTTTTTCCAGACAGACTAATTAAGTCCGTGATGGCCCAAATCCTCCATATCTGGATGTCAGGACAGGCCTGTGGGCTTCTAGAGTGGCAGGAAGCAAATGAGGTGCTTGCAGCCATATTGGCCAAGCAGCCCCCAGTACCCAGCATGGAAATGTCTGAGTGTCCCAGCGCCAGCCCTCCTGGCAGCCCACTGACCATCTGAATAGTCAAGGGGGTTGGTGATACTTAGGTTCATGAGAAAGGAAGAAGCCTGACCCAGCACCCACAGGACTATAGGTACCGGTGCTGTCATGAGCCAGGCAGGTGACTTTCTTTCCTTAGGCTCCAGTTTGCTTGTCTGATAAATAAGGATTATAGCGCTTCCACTCTTCTCTTTCTGAACTTGTAGAAGATTGAACTTGGCAGCAAAGACCATATGCAGGGGAAGTCTTGAAGGCCTGACTCTGGACAGATTTTAGGGTAGGTGTTCAGTTCTAGTCATTCAATTTCCATCCAGGTCTTCTTTCGACATGGTGGTGTAGACAGAGCGCTGCAAACTTAGTTCCCATGTCATCGTGTTCATTTTCCTTATTAGGAATCTTATAAGAAAATAAAACACAGGGCACAACTTCAGAGGGAAAAAAAAAAAAAAAAAAGGATTGATGTTCGCCCTTGGAAGGGCAAAGGCAGGCTGTGGATTCAACATGAGGCTGAGCCTGAATAACCCCTTTACCTCCTTCACAGGGTCTGTTGGTGGCATTTTTGTGCTGTGGTCATGATATATATAGAGATCTAAACAAGGGAGCTGATTACCAAATGTCTACTCTGTCCACACAGGCACCTCCAGAAATTATCTTCTGGTTCTAATGAGCAGGTGAGACCAGGAAGGTGGTTGGGGCAACTTTGGTAACTACAGAAAGAACCATTTTAAATTTGGGGATGTGAGCAAGGACAGGGCAGGTAGAGCTAAATATTTGCAAGCTGGTGATTTTTACAAAGGACTTAGAAGGTTGCATTGGGAATCCTCTTGGGAAAGCCTCGATTGTTCTACCCCAACAGTCTTGGAATGGACACATTCGTAACCCCCAACCCAACTAAGTCCTCCAATGCCCTGCCGTCCAAAGGAAAACACATACACACCCACAAACTGCAAGTCTTCCAGAAGCGCTCTTTGGCCCCTGGCCCCTGGCCCCTGCCTTCTCCTCAGATCTCTCTTAGGACCTCTGGGGCTTTCTCTTCCTGGAGGAGCTGGCCTGGAGGTAGAGGGTAAGATGCTCGGCAACAAAGTCTGCTACCATATGTGTCCAGGCCAGGGGGGGTGTCAGGGGATCCAGAGGCTGAGAAGCTGCCCAGGGAGTCGGGATAAAGCTTTGCAGCCCGCCCACCATTGAGGGTGGTTCATAAGGGGCACCTAGATGGACAGGGACCAGCTGTCACCTTATCAGTGGGCTCCAGTGATGAGAGTGCTGAGAAGCGGTGGGTAGAAGCTTTGAGCCCATGTGGGCTGGCTTTGCTCTAGGCCACCACTTGTAGAATGTTCAGTTCCAACACCGGCTTTCTGTTCTTGCCAGAAGAGACACCATGGATGCAGAGGTGAATAACACATGTCCTTTGTCTGCCGGACAAAGATGAACAAATAAATGCCAGTCATTACGGCAGATACTAGAGTATCTGGAAAGAACGGTGGAGCCAGGCATGGCTGGATTGTTGGACGGGTGCTGTTAGATGACCAGTCCATCTCCCCTTGTCACCCACCTTTCAAAACCAACCCCCTTTGAGTTCATTCGAGCAGTGTCTCCTTAATTCCGCCAAGGAATGTCTGAAGGTATGATCTGAAGAAATGATTCCATGAAGAAACAGGTTTGGGAAAGAGTGGGTTCAATAAAGTTAGACACGTCCCTTGGCAGATGATTTTTAACTGCAGAACTTGTCAGAGCCTTGAGTGTACTCAGCACACTTTGGGTCCCAGAGGAGGACTGCTCCTGGGGGGGCCTGCCCCGCAGAGTGTCTCCTTAGACTCGGGCCCGTTGTGTCCTTGACCCCCGGCACTGTCCTGTCTGGAGTTAAGAATTTGCAGGGTGGGATCCTAGTCCTGGTGCTCACAGCAGATTCTGACCCTCCCTGAGCCCATTTCCTCATCTGGAAGATGTGGTAGTGACGGTGGCCCGTCCTGCAGGATGGTTATGAAATGTTCTCTGTGAAAGCAGTTTGCGCCACTGAGGACCAGGGTTCTGACGGCTGCAGGGTGGCAGTACGACCACACCCCCGGGCCTTGGTTCCTTCCGATGCTGAGGCTTGCGACCTCTCCCCCTTTCCTGAAACCTCCCTTTCCTCAGGATTTTTGCTCGCCTCTCTGGGCTACTTCTTGCAACTATCCCTTACCTTAAATCCTGGAGGCTTCTGGTTTTGAATCCTTCCTCTTTTCACCCTGCACCGTTTTCTCTCCGGCTTTCCATTGTGTCCACCTTCCCTGTTTACTGACGGGCGTCGCGTCTGTCCGCCGCCTTACCTTCTCGGAAGCTCTGGACCCCACTGCCCACCTCTCACCAGGTATCTCTGTGTGGCTGCCTGCCGCTCAACACCAGCCCCTCTCCCTGCTCACTGTCCCCACACCTGCCTCTCCGTAACGGAGGGTCATCCGAGGCACTGCTGGGAAACTCCTGCCCATCTTTCAAAACCCATCGCAGCTGTCTCTTTGCAGGCTTCCCCTTCCGTGCTCCCAGACGCCCCGTGTCAAACACACCACTGCCCGCGCTGCCATTGTGGTGACTGGTGTGAGTCAAGGATCGTACCTTGTTGCTGTTCAAGTGCTTTTCAGTGAGCAGCGCGCAGGGCATGGTGGCAAGTCGCTAAGCTGGCGGCAGGTACCTCTTCCAGCCGTGCCCGTGCAGCAGAGGGGAGTTTCATCTTTAATGCCACACCTGGCTTTACACCAGAGGCCTGAGCCTGCTGTGAGCAGTTTTGTTCTTTTCCCCCGCAAGCTGGGGCTTGCTGGTACCCAGACGCCGAAGCCCCTCAGCAGCTCCAGAGGAGGCCACAGGTGCCTCTGGCTGCAGCCCCCCCTTGGCTCTCAGCCCTTGACCGTGGCGATGAGCAGGCGGCCCACCCCCTCTTCCCCAGCTCGGCCGAGTCATGTTGATATTCTGGCGGCATAGCCGGGCTTGTTATGGAGCACATGCTTTGCAGATTAGCCTGTTTGTATAGCCAATCGAACATGTGCTCCATTAAAAATTAAAGCATCCTGTTTTAAGGATGGAGCAGGAGACATCAGCTGCCACTGTGTAGCAGACATGCAAAGCCCCAGAGCCCATTACCATAGGTTACAGCAAATGTTAATCAGCGCCAGCGCAGTTAAATAATGCAGTTTGTGCAGATGGCAGCTACTCCGTCTCCTCACAGATGTGTCCTCGCGTCCCGGAGGTCGCTGTATCACAGGAGTTGTCGGGAGCAGTCAGATCTGATGCTGACTGTCAATATCACCTTTTGTGTTTGTGCGCATCCACCGGCAGCCGAGAGGCAGTATCAGGATGGTCCAGGCCCTCCTTCTAGAAGCCGGAACTGAGAGTTTGCGTGCGGCTGGTAGGAGGGCGGGAGAATTTCTGCCAAGGAACCAAGAAGACCCAAAGCCAACGGCCGCGGTCTGTTCCATGAGCTGTGAGCGGCAGCCAAGCCAGGTGGAGGCGGGAGGCCTCCTGCCTTCCCTCTTTACTGCTGTCTGGTCGGGGGGCAGGGGGCGGGGACTGATCTGGACCCCTCCCTGGCTGGCACCAGCGCAGGAACACCTCACTGCATCAGAAGCTGGGGTCTCCACAGCGCCCACTGTGCACACAGGGCCTGGTTCTGAGCCTGGATGTGCTGTTGCTGAAGCCCAGGCGCTTGGTTGGGACCACTTGACCCAGCTGTCCCTACCCATGGGTCCCTAAACAGACACACTATGTAAAATTGAGGAGCAAATCGCCACTCGTGCTGCCAGCCTTAGGGAGCAACTGAGCACAGCAGGAAAAGACCAAACTTACCACTGGGCCAGCTCTTCACTCTGCCAGGAGTGCTTGGCTGGCAGCTATGGGGATGGGGTGGGGGGAACTCAGTCAGGGGCTCGTACCGGCTGATATTCACCCATCAGCCTGTGGGAGCATTACCTGTGGTCCCTGCCGGAAGCAGGAACAATTACTGAGCTCTGTAACGGACACCTCTCTATCAAGAGAAGTTGAAAATAAGCTCAAGGTTGTCAAGTATGGGACTTTTTTTTTTTAATTAATTAATTTTTTTGTCTTTTTTTTTTTTTTTATAGGGCCACACCCGCAGCATGTGGAGGTTCCCAGGCTAGGGGTCTAATTGGAGCTACGGCTGTTGCCACAGCCACAGCAACACAGGATCGGAGCCACCTCTGCAACCTACACCACAGCTCACGGCAATGCCAGATCCTTAACCCACTGAGCAAGGGCAGGGATCGAACCCGCAACCTCATGGTTCCTAGTCGGATTTGTTTCCCCTGTGCCACGACAGGAACTCCTTTTTGGGGGGCAGGGAGCATTTTTAAATAGAGAAGCAGAGATTCCTCTTGGTATAGTTAAATGTTTTACTTAGAGGGGTGGCTTTCTGAAGGCTTTCGAGAAAATGCGCTACTATAGTAGAACTTCTTTGAATATTATCAAATATGTGAGGAAGATATTAAAACAAAAAAGTTCCCATTGTACTTAGTGGGTTAAGAACCCGACTAGGAACCATGAGGATGTGGGTTCAATCCCTGGCCTCGCTCAGTGAGTTAAGGATCCGGCATTTCCATGAGCTGTGGTGTAGGTCACAGTCGCAGCTTGATGCTCGGATCCCGTGTTGCTGTGGCTGTGGTGTAGGCTGGTAGCTACAGCTCTGATGCGACCCCTGAGAACCTCCACATGCTGCAGGTGAGGCCAGAAAAAGAAGAAAATAATAATAATAAAGTTTATTCATCCTATTTTCTTTCTGGACTGACCAACTATGGTGCATTCCTAGGTGTAGGCGCGTGGTGTGTTGTGGTGTCAGGCCTTCCTGCACACCGTGGGCTCCTAGGAAAACATGGGAACAGGTGTCTCGTCTTTCTCTTCCCCGCCTGCTACCTGAATATAGATACGTTTTACCTCCTTTAGCTTAAAAAAGCTGCTTTGAAAGCCGTGCCTCAGATTGTATCACGTCTACCCCTTCTACCATCTCCCCCAGTTTGTTGAAGATCTGAGCATTTTAGCGGAAGAATCGTTCCCCCAAGACTCAGCATTCACACGGGCAGCTCCTCTGACTGAGCCTCTCGCCTCTCGGTGCCTGACCTCCATGCCTCTGGGGGTCTCTCTTCCATCCACCTCAGCCCCCCATTGCTGTTGTCACCTCCATTTTGTCACTACCCAGAATGATACCAATTTTATTTATTTATTTATTTATTTTTGTCTTTCCAGGGCCGCACCTGCGGCATATGGAGGTTCCCAGGCTAGGGGTCTAATCAGAGCTGTAGCGCCGGTCTACACCACAGCCACAGCAACGTGGGATCCCAGCCGTGTTTGTGACCTACACCACAGCTCACAGGGCAACTCTGTAACCCACTGAGCAAGGCCAGGGATCGAACCTGCAACCTCATAGTTCCCAGTCAGATTCGTTTCTGCTGGGCCGCGATGGGAATTCCTAATTTTAAAGTTGTAATTTCCACACCACTGGAGGCAGGGAGTTCAGGAAACTGGGAGTCCAGGATGCTCAGAGCCATGCGGGGTCTGTCTTCTCCTCCGCGTGTTCTGACCCCCTCCCCTGGCTGCTTCATCCGCTGCTTCCCTCAGCCCCTGTACTCCCCTCGGTCACACTGGGCCCTGGACTGTCCTTCCAACATGGGTTAATTTGCACCTCAGAGCCTCGTTCTCTGTGCCCTCATAGGGCCCCCTGGCTCGTTTCTTCAGTCCTTTAGGGTCTCTGTTCAGATGTCATGTCCTCAGAGGGGCCTTCCCTGACGGCTCTCGCAAAGCCACAGTGCCCCCCACGCCCCGACACCCCACATCTCCCATCCCTGCTTTGTGTTTCTTCACAGCACTTAGCCAGCACTCACACACGCGTGCGTGTACACACACACACACACACACTGTCTCCACTGCAGGGTTAGTGCCTGAGGACAGGGGCTTTGCGTTTGTGTTTAACTGCTATTCCCCACGCGCCTCCCGTGGTCTTCCATGGGAATTAATTAATTGAATGATTGAGTGAAGGATGGAACCAGTTTTGGCTGGAAGCAAATTTTGGAAGTGAGGGTTTTAAGAAGACGGGGTCATTTATAAAGCTTTCTAGTAAACAGTATTAAAAACACCTTTTTTTTTTTTTTGGCAATAGTAAATGAGATTTCAGTTCCAAGAATTCATTTTCCTAATATTTTGTGAAATCCGGGATAGCCTAGTGAACGCCTGGAGACTCCTAGCTCCTGATGCCTTACGAGGCCTCGCCGGCCCCCTAGTACTTCCCTGGCAGATTTCCTTCCTCTTTTGTTTTCCCCCAAACTGTTCGTCAACTTCGCCTGTTGTCCTGACTGAGGACTCAAACAAGGTGATGTGATCCCATGCCAGGCAAACCCAGCTGCCCTGTTTAGTGAAGATGGTTATGTACCTGAGAGCGTCAGAAGCAGGTAAACGTGAGAGGGGACAGAGGATTGAAAGGGTGGCTTCACGTTCCAGCCAAGCCAAGGAGCCCCTCTCTCAAGTGCTGCGGGCATTTCATTCTCTTCCCTTTTTTAGGATATACATCATAGCATTGGTCCCCTTGACTTTAGACACATCCGACTCTAGAAAGGTTTAAAAGTTTGCGTATGTGAGCGAAGGTGAGATAAAATGGTCCTTCTTACTGCCCTGGTTTGGCAGAAAAGCCCCCAACCAGAGAGCGTGTGTCATTGCCATATAATAGTGAAACCTCCCTTCTTTAGTCTTTACTTGGCCTTTCTAAATCTCAGCATCTGAGACCCTAGGTTCCTTCTCCATTTTCCAGTGGGCCTTTCTCTTCTTTACCTTGTCTTGGATAAGAGCTTGCTTCCTCATTTGAACCAGTCCATCACCAAGGCCCTTGCTCGAAAGATTGTATTTGCTTCTGTGCCGGTTGGGATGAGTTGGGCCACAGATAACAGGAGGCCTCGCCAGAAGTGGCTATAAGCAAGGGATGTCCGTGGGAGTTCCCTAGACCTTCATAGAGGTGGAGGCTCTCTCAGTATTTGCTGAATGAATGAACAAGTAGGTGAATGAATGAAAGGAATGAATGAACAAATAAGCAAATAAATTCATCAGATAGCCTTTTAAAAAAATTTTATGGACATATAGTTGATTGAGAATGCCGTGTTAGGTTCAGGTGTACAGCAAAGTGATAGATACAGATATATTCTTTCCCAGATTCTTTTCCACGATAGATTATTACAAGGTATTGAAAATAGTTCCCTGGGCTACACCGTAGGTCCTTCCTTATCGTTTATCTGTGGTATATATGGTAGCATGTATCTGTTAATCCCGCACTCCTAATGTAGCCCTACCCTCTCTCCCTCGGATAACCGTAAGATTGTTTTCCGTGAGTCTGTTTCTCTTGGGTAAATAGCTCACTTGTATCATTTTTTTTAGATTCCACAAGTAAGTGATATCATATGATATTTGTCATTCTCTGTCTGACCTACTTCACTTGAGCATGGTCATCGCTAGGTCCCTGAGTAAAATAGTCTTGAAGCCATATCTTATGAAAAAAGTTGAAATCATTACCCGTGTTTACCTGGAGAATGAGCGAATTTCAAGCTAAATGATGACTAAAAGGTTTTAGTGGCTGCATCCTATGACCTGTTAAAATGACTATAAATGCTTACCTGGAGGAGAGAAGATCTGATGAATACGGACTTTCTGAAATGCAGAACCTAAAATCCCTTGAAGTGACAAAGAGGATCACCTCGTGTGGCCTCCAAGGAGAGAGCTAGGAAAAACGAGTGGAAACTACAAGGAGGCAGGAAGCTCTTTCTTGTATTGAGCTAAAATCTAAAAGCAGAGCTGCATAAAGATGGAATTAACTCCTTTAAGAAAGACTGAGCCTGGAGTTTCCCGTCGTGGCACAGCGGAATCGAATCCGACTAGGAACCATGAGGTTGCAGGTTTGGTCCCTGGCTTTGCTCAGTGGGTTAAGGATCTGGCGCTGCCGTGAGCTGTGGTGTAGGTCGCAGACCCAGCTCGGGATCTGGCGTTGCTATGGCTGTGGCGTAGGCCGGCGGCTACAGCTCCAATTTGACCCCTAGCCTGAGAACCTCCATATGCCTTGGGTGCGGCCCTCAAAAGATAAGAGGGAAAAAAAAAGAAAGAGTGAGCTTGCCGTCACCACACACTAGCCACTTGGCAGGATGTTGTAAGGGGGGTGGGGGGAGGGTTCTGTTTATCATTGGAGATTGGACCCAAGGAGGCTTTTCTCTGATGTAACCCAGCAGGGATGGGATTCTCAGAAATGTTAAGAAATTTAAAGAAACTAAACTCTTATTACTACACGTTGAAATGAAGGAAGTACAGTAGTTATTTCCAAAGTAGCAAGAGATTTTATGATGCTCCGAAACATCTGTGAGCAATCCCACCTGGATTTATCATTCCCAATTATATGTGCTGTTCTGTTGACCTTAATTTTTTTTTTTTTTTTTGTCTTTTTAGGGCCACACCTGCGGCATATGGAAGTTCCCTGGCTGGGGGTGAATCAGAGATGCAGCTGCCTTCCTACAGCACAGCCACAGCAACGCCAGATCTGAGCCATATCCACAACCTACACTGCAACTTGCAGCAATGCTGGATCCTTAACCCACTGAGCAAGGCCAAGGATCAAACCTGCATCCTCATGGATATTAGTCAGGTTCTTAGCCCCTTGAGCCACAACAAGAACTCTATGCTGAGCTCAGTTTTGATGGGAGAAATTCTTTGAAAAGAGAATGTGGTTAGATCACATTGGTTTCATCTGTCTTCAAAGGAGCTGCTTCTCACCTCAAGACATTATCTCTTGTATAGATTAGGAAAGTCTGGGGTCCTCCTGATGTATTGGGGTAGAGAACGAAGAGAAAAGCCCAGCTTCTGAGGGGCAGGGAAGTGGGGCTGCGCCCCCCCCCCCAGTATCTGACACGGGCTCTCTCACTGCCCACCTGCAGAAATGAAAGTCGGAGAAAAGTGGAAATTGAGAAACGGTGGGGCCTCATCCAGTCCCGTAATTATAGCGAGGAAGTGCACTGCATATGTATGTTCCCTCCGTAAAACAGGTGTTCTGCCCTTAAAATGGTAATTATAGACTATTTCAGATCAATGATCGTCACTTATCTCGTATCACTGCGGTATTTTCTCCCACGGTTAACCACCCTTGATATAGAAAAGCTTGCTCACGCTTGAAAAACTCAAAATGCATATAGATTTTCTGAAATAAGCCCCTTTTCTGGAAGTATTTTTGTGGTTAGTTGCAAAAGGTAATATCCTGAGGAAGGTTTAGGCTGGCTTTTTTAATATAAAATTTAAAAAGTGAAATCGCTGCACAATGAGTGATTTTACTTCCATTAGCCTAATGTCTCGGTGGTTTCATTTGAGGTCACTCGTAGATTATTTTTCTTGCATTATTTCATCAGCTGTCAGTTCTGTTCATATAATGGAATTCATTCAGTGCTGTGATTTTTTTTAAAGACATGACTGTAAGCATAGAAGGCAGTTTTTTGGAAGTTTATTTAGATGAGTGTGGGGTATCGGCCTGCCTCAGGAAGGATCGCTGAAGAATCACACACCATCTGGGATGCTCAAATGGTGATTCATGACTTTGTTTTTACATCCACCACATAAAATATATCTGCACCTTCCTGGCCTTTTTTTTTTTTTTTTGGTCTTTTTAGGGTTGCACCCACAGCATATGGAGGCTCCCAGGCTAGGGGTCCCATCCGAGCTGTAGCTGCTGGCCTGCACCACAGCCACAGCCACGCCAGATCCTTAACCCACTGAGCAAGGCCAGGGATTGAACCGACGTCCTCATGGATGCTAGTCGGGTTCGTTAACCACAGAGCCATGACGGGAACTCCTGCACCTTCTTTATTATCATCTTTTGAAAGACCATGGCTTGGCTGTGGAGGGTGGACACGTGTTTACTACCTGGTTACCAGATATGTGACATGTCTCTTTTTTAACATAAACAGGAACCCTTTTAAGGAGGTTTATTTCAAACTCATCCTCTTACTGTATTCACTCCTGGGCTTCGATGACAATGATGCAGGGAATTTATCTTTGCATATATCGTGGTGTCATTCAGGAAATCATTTGAAAATTATTCCTTCAATAACAACTGCACACATCCTGTTAGTCCCTCGTGGTTATAAAGAAATTCACAGTTCTCTGCTCTTGAACTTGAATAAATGATTGGGCTCTATGGAAGCATCTAGAAAAGTGATTCTTTGTTTTTGGACTATGAGGATAATTTTTAAATGTCAAAGAAAGTAAACCCGACATAGTCGTCGTACTTTTGCCATCTCGTCATTTTAGAAGTATAAAATGCATGTACTGAAATACATGTGGGTAAAATGATAAAATGTCTGGGCTTTGTTTTAAAATTATCTGGAAAGGTGAAAGCAGTGGGAACGGGTAGGGTATACAGATGAAAGAAAATTGGCCGTAGGTTGGTAACTGTCGAAACTGGGTGATGATAGATGGGGGTTATTATATAACTCTTCCTACTTTTATATGTGTTTGAAATTATCCATTATAATATATAAGAAATATAAGGTGACTGTGCTTTTAAAAGGAAAATGTATTTTTATAATCACTGAAGCATCTGGAAGTTTGAAAAATAATAAGAGTCACATGGAAATGGCATAGGATTCACAGAGCCTAGAGTCAGAGCTTGATGCTTATGGAGTCTGGAACCCCTTTGCTGTATCCATTACAGCACAATAGAGACACAAGTTCAAGGTGGCTTGATACCTATTGTGTACACAACCGTGAGCGCACTGCAGGTGATGTGAACCTTGACAACACAAGCACGTGTGTAGCTTCCTTCATGCACTGTTGCTGTGTTGCTTAGAAAAGGTGGTGCCCCATGGAGGAAGACTTGAGCAGCGGTAACATTGAACAGAGTGTGTAAGGTTGAGACAGGTTGAAGAGTCTAGCATAGGAAGCAAAGAATCTAACCTGTTCAGAAACTCAGAAGCCTCCAAAGAGTAGCTGCCTTATTCTAAAGCAGCCTCCACCAAGCATGCCCTTGGCCAACTGTCACCAGTGCCAGATGACCCATGATTTCCTCTTCTGATCTCAGTCACGTTGACCCATTCCTTCTGTCTCCTCCTGTAGCAGCATTGAGAACGCCTCCATGGTATTTCCATTTCTATGCAGATTAGGGTGGAACTGTAGCTTTCCCGTCTTTTGTCCCTGGTCAGTTTTCATTCGGACCTTATTTCCCTGAAGTTCTTGGCCTATAAAAGCATGCAGGTGAAATTAGCCTTAATTTATAATTGTGTATATTTAAAACCTTAGATTACATGGGAATTGGTTATCTAGAATGAATCAGCCTTAGGAAAATGTTTCTTTTTAAAAATTATTAAGTATTGGAACCTTACACAAAAGGAGCATTGAAATGTTTAATTCATGATTCAGTTCTGTTGTTCATTTAAAGGTCTAACTGTTTCCCACTGTTTAAATATCTCTATCTGATCTTCTGTCCTAACCTAGCATGTCCAAAATATTGAAAAACAGATGAACGATAAAGGAATTTAAGGAATACTCCCCTAGTGAAGCCAGAAGGATATTCTTGAGGAGAAAAAAAAAACAACAAAAAAAAAAAACAAAGAATGCATGAAACTTATTTAACAAGAAAGATTTGAGTCAGGTAATCTACATAATATATCCACTGGCATTAAGGCTGTCATCTTGGTATTGCATTTCTGGTACGAATTTCACAATAGCTGTCTTTCACTGTCGGTTCTAATAAAGAGTGTTGGTCAGCTTAAATTCCCTGGGAGCTCAGAGTTATGTTTTGTGAACTGCATGTGCCTGAGGCCTCTCATGCATGATTTAAACTGCTTTGTAAATGTCAATAGGTGGAAAAGCACTGGATCCCTTGTAGATTTCTCCAAATCCTCAAAGATGCGGATGCCATGTATAAACCATGCTGCACTCTCAAGGCCATTGCCGTTTTTTATACTTGCCTAACTGGGGGTTTAAGGTATTGCCAGAAGCAAAAGTATCAGCGCGTGCACGTCTCCATCCAACTGGCCAATGGAACCCTTTATTAAGACAACCTTTGCACCAGAGAAGCGTCTCCCGTGACCCGAGATGGACACACCTCATGAATGTTGAATGTTCTTCAAACTCTGTTTCTTCATTCTTGACTTTTTTTCAAAACACACGTTTGACTTGATTGAATGTGCGGATTTCACAGCCCTGCATTCACTCCCTGGACAGCTAGATGGAGTTGTAGAAAAATAGTTCCATCAGGAGCTTCCAGACCTGCATCCCGTCCTGCTTCTGCCGAGCTCTGGTTGTGAGTCCTCGGCCAGCCACTTGACCTTTGGGGGCCCCACAGTTTAGATCCATGGAGGCTGAATCCAGGCGGTGGCATTCAGTGATCTCCAGTTGCTCCTCTCAGCTCTTGTATCGTGATTCCAAGGGATGGTGCCAGCCAGCCAGCCAGCCAGCGTGACACTTTTAAAGCCATGGGAAGACACGTGACTTTTTAATTAGGCTTATTCTGCTCTCTTCTGGGCAGCCCAGCATGCCGGCAGGAGCCCCCACATGGCCAGCAGGGATTGGGCAAAGAGATTTGAATGTCAGCCTGAGGCTTATCAACTCATTTGGGTTCAAAACGCTTCCCCTCATCTGTCTCCCCTCCATCTACCCCTCCCCCCCATAGGTTTCCTTAGCTAAACGGAGTTTTCCAGTGTCTGAAGAGGCTGAACCCAGTGGTAGTGAGGGTGTGGCATGGCGGAGCACTAGCCCAGCTCTCTCGGAGGCAGTTTCTCCTCGATTTGTGTACAGCTCAGCCTTGCCCAGTGCCTGGAGGCAGTGATGCTCAGGAACCACATGCCGCATAGACTGAACTTGTTCAGAGCCCGCCATCGGGACCGAGGTGGCCTTCTTTCTTCCTCTTTATTTTTTCCTCCCTACCCAGTTCTGACTGATCTTTCTTTCCACGTGTTCACTTCCTAGCAGGGTGTCTTCTCTGTGGGGGCTGTTTCTCCTGGGGGGGTTCTCAAGAGTACCCGGGATAACTGAGGCTAGCCTGTGTAGTCGAACCCTGACTGTACTCCGACTGGGTGACCTTGAGTGCCTCGTGTAACCTTTCTGTGTCTCAGGTTTGAATCTGTAAAATAGTCATGCGATGAGGACCTACCTGGGCAGGTTGTTAGGATTCAACTGGCTCTAACATAAAGCTCTAGATAGACCGTGCCTGGCATACAGCACGGATAGCTGTTATGGGCACTGGGTTTTTTTTAATTATTATTTAAGTTGAACTTAAAAAAAAAAAAAAAAGGCCATGGCACTTGCACCAAGCTTGGGAAAAAAAATCACTTGCCTAAGTCCCCTTGTCTTCACCCCAGTGAGGAGTGGTCTGACGTGGACAGAGCTGGGGGTCCAAGGCCTCGCTCCCTGGGGCCAGGGCTGTGTTTGCCTGGCCAGGACGCACTGCTCCTATAATACCCCATCTCGACATCCACCTCCTGGGCAGCCACACCTGAGCTGGTTGGGGCCTCTGCAACCTGGAGAGACCTTTGAAACCCTTGCCGCCACCGGCGTTCCATCTGTGTCTTTGGGGAATGGCAAGGGAGCGCGTTCTTTGTCCACGCCGCCCCCCTGCATGACCTGGGGGTTACTTTCTGCAAATTTGTAGACATCCAGGTTTTATCAGCGGAAACCTTGAAGAGTGACAAATGGTTCTGGGAAGAGTTGGGACAGACTCTCAAATGTCACTGGCTCATTTATAACTCGCAATGTCCAGGGCCTAAGCCGTGCTATCAGCATGGTCTATAGATAACTCACCCTCACCATGCTCCGGGCTCCCCGAGTACTTTGTGCAGCTGTTCTGGTTGAAGACCCAGTTGACATCTATAATAGATATCAAATGGAGAGCCTCTTATTTTATCACTCTCTGTGTTTCAACACCAGCAGTCCCCGTGGACTGTCGGAAACAGGCAGCGGGCACATTATGGGAAAGGTGACTTGCTGGGTCCCTGTGCCCCGAGGACATTATTAAGTGCTCGGGAACCTTGTTAGCTCATAAAGTTGGTTCAAACCAATCATTGCTGTGTGACCATTACCATTGCCAAGAATGTAACTCTTTTAAATTCTTGCCCATAAAGCCGAGCTTTCCATTACATTACAGCGTAGAGCAGGGCTTCTGATCTGGCCGCAGTTGTATCCCACTGGCTGCAGAGACTAAACATTGCATTTGCTGCTCAGTATTGGTTACCCTTCAGTGCTTCATGGAGGCAGCAAGACTACTATTTATAGATTTACTTTCTGTCTCCTTAGTTCAGCGCAGTCAGTTTTGACACACTGTCCCAGTAATCTGATCAGCCATGCTGCTTTTAAATGAAGGTCTAGGCCTTGGCCTCTGCAGAGAGGGTGACAGCTGTCAGATACAGATAGTAGGCTACAGATCCTGGCTGCTAAAACCCTCTCATTCATTCCTGTTACAGATCATTGACCACAGCTTGAAGCCGTGCTTTACAGTCGGCCGATTAGTTGGCAAGAGATCTACATACTGTATTAGCAAGGTCAACCACTGAGATAAAGGCAAAAACTCAAACCCCTGCACTATTTTTAAACCAGTAGCCATTTGTTAAAGCTGGTTATTTTGGAGCACGTCTCTCTCTTCCCTTCTTTTAGTTCTTTTTTTCTTCGCCAAACGAAGCTAAAGAAACTTGTTAAAACTCTTTGTCAGAATCAAGGAAGATGGTTGAGAGCATGAGATGGTTCCGATCCGAGGAGGCGGCGGTCTTCCTCGGAAACTCATGCAGGGACCAGTGTTAGCAGGGCGCCCCCCCCCCCAGTTTTTTAATCAGAGCCCATTTGGAGATCTCAGCCTGGGGGTCAGCCTGCCTCGTGTCAGACTCGCAGAAGGAGAACATGTACCTGGGAAACCCCGGTGTCAAAAAAGTGATTCGCTGATTTTTTTTGTATCCAGTGAGCATCCTCGCTGTTCCAGAATCGGCTAACCAAACCTTGAGTCTCATCTTCCCCCGGAAGGGTGTCCGCCTGCAAGATCTCTGCTTCGCCATCACCCTCCTCTCTGCTCGCCTCTCTCCTACTCCCTCACCTCCGACGACCGTCCCTTTAAAACCTCCACGACAGCCACCTGCCCCTTCCCCTTCCTCTATCCCCCCTCCCACCCCCGCAGGGCTTCATTATTCTAGCGCATGCCCGCAGCTGGAACACCCCTCCTTTCCCAAAGTTATGCTCTCTTCTGCCTCGGCTCTTCTCCCTTCCCTGTCTCCTGTGAGCTTACCGCATTCCCACCGCCTATCCGGTCACTCCTCTTTCCGCCTCTGCTCTTTGTGGACTTCTGACCGAGTTCAGTTTCCCGAGGGTTCAAGGGCACACCCCGTCTCAACGGTGTGTCTCAGTCCGCCACCTCGTAGTCTTTGCCTCCTGTCTCACTCCTTCCCACCCCGAGGCCTCATGCCCACACGTACCGCCCGCAGCCTGCACAGTCAAGCTGCTTTTGTTGTATCTGCTCTTCTCTTACCTGGAGAACCTTTCAAGTGACAGGGCTTAGGGCACCTGGTGAACTCGGCCTGCATACTCCGTAACTGTTTGTAGAACGAAAGCAGAACTAAAAGTCGAGTGTTGGACACTCTTATCAGCATGGGCCCAAATCCTTTGAACGCAAAGATTTGGGGAAAGAGGTTAGGTTTGGCCACAAACAAACCTGAGATTGAAGACTTGCGGACCACAATGTGGGGCAGGTTCCTCGGAGCCTGGAATTTCTCATCTATGAAATGACATCAGGGAGGTCCCGCTGTGGCGGCGGCGTGGGTTAATGCTCCGGCTCCTCTCTGTGGAGGCACCTGTTTGATTCCTGGCCCGGCAGTGGGTTAGGGATCCAGGGTTGCTCCGGCTTGGATGTGATCCCTGGCCTGGGATCTTCCATATAACGCGGGCGCTGGCGAAAAAGAAAAAAATAATGAAAAGTAAAATAAAATGAGATGCACGAGATCTTGTAAGAAGACTTGTAAGAGGGTCAGAGGGGGAAGAGGGAAGGAAAGGGCCCTGGGACAGGACCTGGCGGATGGAAGGAGGCTGATGGAAGTTCACTGCCCCGCTGGCCCATGCAGCACCCACACCGGTCCCCAGTGCCCGGTGGAATTCGTCTCCATTTCTCCTAGGAAGGCCCCAGGGAGGGCTGTGTTGGTGGAAGAGAGAAGGCTGGGAGTTAGAGCAGCCCCCATGGTTTCCTGAATTTTTACTGCAATAAAAAGAAGGGGATGTTTTCAACAGACGCGGCCCCGGAAGGAGACTTGGTCTCCCATTCTCAGCTTCCTGCCCAGGGAATCGGGGTGGAAACGGGGCTGCCACTTCTCCGCTTCAGACTGGAGCTGGGGAACC